>NT_177318.1:1136181-1145050 GCF_000188095.3 Bombus impatiens | reverse complement strand
GACCGCGGCCTTGTGTTACGCTTTCTGTCAACCTGACAGAGGTCATCGAACCGGTCACGCTGACTTTTTCGGCGCAAAGGTGGACATTAATCTGAGAAAGGGGTAAGCGCATCCGGCGATGGCGTGTTCGCGCTTTCCGCGTGGATCCTGTCGCACGTTTCTTTCAAGCAGGCGCGTGCGCTCGCATGCCAGTAATTGCAAGTGTACACTTGCAGTTTGCACATGTCAAAGGCGCATTGCAGTTGGGCATCGGTTGGTCGGCACCATCTGATGCTCTCCGAGTTTCTTGCCCCGAGAAAGGGTTTCTTTTCGGTCGAGCCTTCTCATTTGACCGAGCCGATCTAGGGGCTGCTGTCAAAAGTCATTCACCTCTCAGCACAGAGAGAAACCGCGATCTATTGCGTCGGTTTTCGGATGGAATAACGCTACTTCCATTTACTTTTCGTTCTTCGTTTCTTTTAGCTGTGCCGTTCTTGTATTACGTGCTCGAAGCTTGTTGCTTTACGATTAATAATATTTCTTGTAAGAGAAGATTTTTGACGGAATAAATTAGAGCGCTAAATTAATGTGATATTCGTTAATGCGATTCGATATTCTGGTATGTCAAGGGTCGAATTAACAGATCGTATGAATCGCATCGATTTTATCTTTCGACGAAATATTTAGAGCAAATTGAATCAAATTGGTATTTGACTTTAATTTAATGAACGTCGTTCGATCGAAAAGTCGTATTATCAAGAGCTTTATTATTATTAAATCGTGCAAAGGAATTCATTAGTCTTGTTTCGCGATTTTGACGATAAACGATAAAAGAATTAACCATTGTAGTAAGTAATTTCTACAAAGTAGTAATTATAGTTTCGACTATGATATATGCAAAGGTTGTGCAATTGGGAATATTTGAAAATAATTTAACTATTTTATGACATTGAAGTATTTATCTTAACGAATAGTCGTATAATGTAGACACTGATAAACATCGTAGAATGTTATCTGATTTATTGAACGATCCAGTTTAACTACGTAGTGTGAAAAGATATATAAAATAACTAATATATTTTCTCATTAATATTTAATTCGATTCTCGAAGAAGTTAATTCTCACTTCTAAAAAAAAAAAACCTATTTTACCTTTTCTAGGAATGCTATTTTACTTCTTAAATATTTACGTGTTTTTATGTTTATTAAGAACGTGTTTATCACAGTCAGGTTTTAAAAAAAAGTCGATTGATAGCACTAAACCGATGCATAAATAAGAAACTTACGATGCATAAATAAGAAACGAGCAAGCCTCGAAGTAAACGCGCTACTTATTGACTGTGATTATGTCATTAAACTAATTAGAATGATGCAGAATGTTTGTCATTTCGTTAAACTCTCATTAATGACTAGCAAATCACGTCATGCGTCAGAATAGAAAAAATCGTTCTGTTTGTCTGAAGCTGTAAGGACTGATGGCTATCTATGAAAAGACTTGATTGTTCACGCAAGTCGTTGGTATTTTAGTTACCGCATAATGAGGATTCCTCGCAGATTACGAATGCTCATGTTTAACAATCGGTCATTATCCATGACAAATGTTACGTTTCAGAATGAATGGGATTATCGGGAAAATGTTCGTTATTTGCAATCTGCTACGCGAACCATTATCTATGTTCATTATCTATTTGACGAAACAGAAAGATGTTCTCGTCGACGATTTTATTCGTTTTAAAAGTTCCCGGTTTTCGAACGAATACTCTCCATTTTGTTACTGTTCGCTGCAACTTGTATTTTCTTTTGCACGATAATTTAAAGTCAACGGTAGTAAACTATGGTGCACTGATAAATGAAAAGTTATAGATTATAAATATTTCTTGTGTAACTTTATAGGTTTATGTTAAAGAGGATAGTTGAGTGATTTATAATTTGAAAAACGTATTTGTAAAATTCAACTTATTTTATTACTATCCGAAATCAAATTTTCAAATCACTAACAACGTTAAGAGAAAATACAAGTTTGAAAAATTCAGCTATTTTTCTGTAAGCATATCTAAATGTCAAATTTTCTACAACTCTAGATTTTCATATACGAAGATTATCGAAATGAAAAGAAAAATAAGGATGCAATTTATGTTGCTTATAATATGTGTTTAGATTATGACATATTCGTGTTTAAGTGATCGTAAAGTAAATATCGAAAGCTACTATGCCAGAAAGAAAATTCTTAAGTTTCTGCTTATTATACGAAAATCTTTTTATTCCTCGACTTATTCGTATTTTAAGTAGAACATGTTGTACAAACATTGAATAGAATTCCAGGGTTAAATGAACCAGATTCCTTTCGATAAAAACGGTAATACGCAGATGCAGCGATATCACGGATGTACAACAACGTATGCATTAACGACCAATAAGAACGAACCGCGTTGCAACTTCGTCAAGATCGGCCCGTGTGATAATTTGTTAATCATCGAAGCACCCTTATTAATGACGTTCTGCGTTCCCGTTTCTTAATCGCCTTTTGGTACGTAATCGTATTTGAAACAATATCGCCGTTGTTGCTGTCGTAACATGAGTAATTAATTCTGCACATTAACTTTGAGCATCGTGTGGTAAAAAGTACTTTCGTCCAGAACAACGACGAGCGCCGTAAATCGTCGCAAGATACGACTTCTTATTTTCTTTTGTTATCTATGAAATTCGTGATTACGATCGTGTCTTTTCTCAAGCAATTCATTGGAAACAATTGACGAATAATAGATTTCACTTTAAAGAAGCTTCGTTACGCTTTGAAAGGCAGATTCTAAAATCTGAAAGGAAATTCAATGTTTAATTTATAAAAAAGATATTTTCGTTGTGTTATGTTCATATTCATCGATAAGAAGAGTATAGAATTTTTAGAAATATTTTTCTATCGTGTAAAAATAAGGATTGGAATAATAGAATTAAATAATTGACATTTTCATAAAATTCGAACTGCTGAGATTACTAAAATTTTTAATGAAACCTCATTGTTGTACCGAATATCATAAGTTCTTGTTCAAAATGAGAATTTTATAACTTGAAGGTTGACATGAAGCAATACCTATACAGGACGTCGAATATTCGGAATTACTTCCCAGTTGTATGACTTGTATTCATGCCAAATCTGCCATCAATTTTATTTGACTATTACAAAATCAGTGCCGCAGATATAAATAGTAATTTCTTTCAACTTAATAAATTTCTACGAAAGAAATGTCTCAAGATAATAAAATTATAACTTAACTCTTTTCTTTTAAATCCTTTTTAGATTCTATAAAAATTTACAACTAATGATCTCAAACTTTTGGCCCATAGTGTACAGCATCTAACTAATTATACTCTTCGATATACGAGCACACATACACAAAAATGACATAATTCAGAACTCATAATGATCCCACATTGCAAAATGGGTCTGACGAAAGACTCTATTGATAGACATTCGCGTGGGCGAGTGGTCTTTCTCGTTCCTACCATTTTCGATTGTGTCAACTTCTCCATTTTCAATTATGCCAACAGATAATACTTCTCTGTAGCTGTTACATCCTTCGTTCAAATATCTGTGAAATAATTTCATAATAAATTCAAAGGAAAGTCTAACTTGAATCGAAAAGGAAACATTAAAATTATCGTTAACAGGCCTGTCATTACGAAAACCATTTACTAAATGTCTCGTATCATTCGTTACTATAAAACGATGATCTAACAACACTAATCGCAGTGAAAAAATCGTACATGAGAGAAAGCAACGATTGTTAATATCGAAGAATACACGATAAAGAAGCATCGAGTCGAGTCATTCGTATTCTTAGACGTTTGGTGTTGCTCGGTTTTTCGATGATTCACGCAGTTGTCGATCGCCTTAAAGATGTGCTAAACGAGTGCAGCGATGATCATGCAAAATAATTTATGCGCGGCATGAAGTAACGTTTATTAATAAGCATACTTGACGGGCTACGGAGAAATTGTTAATTGTCGTCGCTTCGGCCAACAACGAACCATTTACATCGACGTAGCATTTATCACGATTTTTCCATATTCTGATGGTGCAATTTACGTCAAACGAATATAATAAGCAATATGAAGTAAATTATTGCAGAAATTTGAATATAATTTTAGTACTTGTGCATTAATTATAATTTAAAAAATAATGACGGCTGAATTTATCGAAATTGAAAAAGAGAAACTAAGAAAGTGAGACAAAAAGGTTTCAGATTACCTTGGAATTATTCAACCTAAAAGTGAATGGAATTCCTGGATTTTATGGGCTTTAAAGGACTTGTATTTTCTTTCACGTATTTTTTTATGATTCTGATATCTATTTGTTAATTGATGGGACGTATTTTTTCTCTTTTTTTTTATAATCTTTACTGCCTATATTTATTCCAATCGTAGACAATTTGAGGAAGAGCAAAAACTCTTCCAATTATCTTGGAATTAGCCGAGTCAAAAATCAATGACATTCTTTGATTCAAGGGTTCTTAAAAAATGTATATTTCTTAAAATGTTACGTTCCATTTATAAGCTTTATATCTCCAATAAATTGAACCGAAGTAAATTATTGTCATAAGGTCTAGTTTGTTATAAAGGAAACACGTATTTTTCGTATCTTGGAAAAATAATTCTCACTATGTTTGGAATAGTTTTCTCTCTTTCACGATGGATATATTACTCGTTATATGTGAAAAAAATGATCATATCATTTTAAATAATTTGATTTAAATATAAATATCCGAAGACACCTCTTACAGACTGATACCATTATCAGATTTTAAATGCAATGCAACTTTTATCGCTCTCATAAATTAACCAATACTTAGGGTACGATCGGAGGTTTGATAGGTGTTAAGCGACACACTATCTCGCGATTGATCTTTGAATAAATTTCAGTTTCTCATTAGCAGACTAAAACATTCAATTCGCAATGGACGAAATCTAACGTGTAATACCATAGCTTTTTATTTGCTGAATTTTTCTTCCCTTACGACGATGAAGGTTATAATCTCTAAAAATATCTCATTCTGACAGAAGAAGGAAATTGTTACAAATGTTATAAACAAATTTGTGATAAAATTAGTAATACTCGTGGAAAATCGATATGTCGATATTAATAAGCCAATGAGTTAACATGCCACAGCTAAAAGGAGGACGACTTCTCAAAATTCAAAGTTTTTGAAGATAGGCGAAAAGTTTAATCTCGAAGAGAAATTTGAAAATCTTCCTGTAAAAGAATGAAAATATGATTTATCGCGTCTTTCCTTCACAATTTTGATACGCAGCAGGTTACTACAACGCAACGATATAACGCGGAAATACATCGCCCGTTTATTGAAGAAGATAGAAATTTGAAAAAAGCAGCTAACTTTAGACATCTGCTAAAATTGACTCCAAAAGCGAACTACTTCCTAAAACGAGAATATCTTTATTTTATCTAATGAAATTATGCTATTTAACACGAAGAATGTCACGCTTCAGAAACTATTTTAATTTTTTAACAATATACACGAATAATATTGTGTTAGACATCCGCAAAGCCTAAAAAGCTATTACCTAAATTATAGAGGAAACAAAACTTCCTACTTGGAACTTTCTCTATCACACCGGCATCTGAGAAAATATGCTTCTAATTATACCATGTATGTTCGTCTAACGAACCAATATGATAATAAACCAAAGAGAAAAAAAAAAAAACAAAATGAATTTTATGGATACATAAGAGTACAACTATCGAGTTATACAGGATTGTAGAAGGTTAGGATAGAATCGACGTGGAGTTTTTCTCAGTGAAGCAAAGAAACATCGACGAATGGAGCGGTGTCAGGCGGTTTTGAAGTGGCGCGTATACGCGTGCGCGAGCCGTGTCAGCCGGGCGGTTCTCTCTTTTCCCTCCTTTGCTCGATTAAAATTGAGAACTACGTCGAGCAAACGCTGCGACACCTGCACAAATCTACATACTGGATCGACGGGTGTGTGTCTAACCCGTCCTCGCGGGCAGATATACGCGAGGCGTTGCCTCGACGCGTGTCCACGTGTGCAGTGTGCACGCGCGCCGCCACTTTCAAATCGCTCGACCTTGCCGCTCGATCGCAGTTTCTCGAACGATCTCGTTGGTATTGAGAGAGCGAACGAGTTTCGAGCAAGGGTTGACTGATGGATTATTCCAACAAACAAGTCAAATTTGAGTATAAATATTAAATAGAAATTGGAAATACGTGACTCGAGGAAAAAAGATAAAAAAAATCATTGTTAAAGATACACCTTTTGAACGTTTGAAAAACCTTTGGGAAATAATGAGCATATTTTCGTGTAGCAAATATAAATATGAATATAAAAACAATTATTTAAATTGTGTAAATTAAATATGAAAATAATGTACGAATAAAAAAATCTATGTATAATACAGTTTAAAGATCTGTTTAAAAAATCTTTTATTTAGCGTCCATTGTATTCAAATATTACTTTATCGTTATTGTTTTATTTTCTTTTAAATAATATTGGTCATATTTCTATAATATGTAGATGTTATAAGAACTATACTGAAATTAAAAATACCTTCATTAGAGAACAGAAATTTATTGGAATCACTTGATAAAACTATTAGTAGAATGATTACTGAAATTATCAGCAGCTGCAGAAACATCCTTTATATTTAAATACCACGGTACATCGAATACCATCATTTTGACGTCAGCCTTTCATCTCTTTTTTTAAACCATAAAGATGATGAATAATTTATTTAGAAAGTGAATAATATTGCTAAATGACACACTGTACGGCTGTCAATCAACTTCGGAAAGGATTCGATTAATTATTCGCGGATCGACGAGGTGTAGTTAAAAAGACTAGAAACAAATTCTTCGCAGTGCATGATGGATTGTATGAGCAGGAATTGTGGACGTGTCGCGCGAATGTTTGTAAATACGGAGAAATCCGGATTGGGTGGTTTTACGAAACAGACTGCGGGAGGGAGAATTGACGGAACGATGGGACAACGATCGTGAAAATACTCGCTGCTTGATTTATGGGGCGGCCTCGTTCGACAGAGAGATTGTATTCTTCGAGCATTAAATATGTATATACTATCGAGTTAGTTGAGTTCACGGTATGTTATACCAGTGAATCATATACATCATACAAATTTCATTCTCGTTGTATACATACTTATATCTACTTATTTCTTTCATCCCCATTTTTTTCTACAATCTTTTAATCAAACAAATCATATCGTGTCAGATTGAACGGGTATTTTTTTTTTTTTTTTAATAAAACATTGACGCTTAAAGAAATTTATTTTTCAACTATTTAAATGAAATTCATTTATTCGATCAGAAGGTGACTACCAAAGCGAGTTCCTTTAAACAAATCACTCCAATCCGTTCTATATGAAACTAAATTCGAAGGATCTTCTCATTATCCGCGTACACTCGATCTACTAAACATAGGAAAGCTACTAAACATAGCTAGGAAAAGATGAGAAACCAGAAGAAACGGAAGTCACGTACATATTAGTAAAACAGATACGCTTAAGCTAGACAGCAGGCATACGCGTACATTTTTATTTGAACGACGTCCGGGGTGCGGACTATTCGTTATTTCCGTTTATTATGGCCGAAAAACTGTCGGCGCGAGGTCAAAATCATTTTAATTTCGTCCGCGGGTGATTCGTTTCGACGCGAGTAAACGCGTAATTAGCTATCGATCGGCGTCGATGGAAAGAGAAGAGGAGAAAAAAAAAAGAAAAAACACCAGTGGGCGGAGTGTTAGCCGTTGCGGTTTTTCGTCGAATAATATCCAGAAACGGGCGTTGTTCGCGTCTGTTTACGATTCTCCCAAATTAATACCCTCAATAAAAGCGTCTCGAGCTGCGCCAATTAACTGCACTACCGTGCGAAGCCGCACGTGCTTTCGTTCCCATTAATTCCAAGAAAACGCATGATTTTCCAATTAATCGCTACGTTGAAGGGGTACGGTTAACTTTTTTCTCTCGTCTGATTGCTTTGGAAACGAAACGAGTGCTGTGCCAAACCAAGTTTTCCAATCGCAAACTGTGGGTTGAGTTTCATTTCGTTTGAAAGAAGTTGATTGAAATGCGCGGATAAGATCTGTTCTATTACGATAGAGCGCGTTAATCGTGTTAATTGTTTGGATTACGAATTCGAATTATAAGATTTGAATATAAAATTTGAATTATGAGCTGTGTGACAAGTTTGTCTTTTGCCAATTGTTGATATTAAACGTTGAAAGGAGCTTAGAATGTCGATTGTTATTGGTCAGCAAATGCAGATTATATTCGTTCGTGATGAAATTTGTTCATCTCGATCGATTCCTAGTACCTAGTTATATATATTGTTACTAGGAAAAGTTTCTTCATTGTTTAAGGCCAGACCAAAGTGGATAATTCATAAATATTCATAAACAAATTCTCAATGGTACTGAATAACGTATATACAGTGACTGGTAGAAGTCTTGGTGCACCTTATAAAAAGGATATCTTTGTTTAAATGATGCATATGCATATAGCATTATATGCTTATTTCTTCACCTCTCAAAGACCCAGTCTTTTATGACAATCTCTATGACCCAGAACTGTTACAGCCTACAGAAACTTAACGGCAATAGATGTCACACCACAAGACGAGGAAAACGGCTTTCAGCATCTTGGTAAATTCTTCCAGTAAAATACTTACGAAAACGACACGTACGAGGAACAAAGAACATCGGCCTGGCTGGCGCTGCATCGATGTAACCGAGTCGATTACGATTCAGCGGCACGTTCTGCCATGCGGGGCCCTCCCACGCGTTTCGTTGAACCCGAATCCGATTCGCATTCGGCCGCGGGCGCATCTGACGTTTCTCGATTGCGC
>NT_177318.1:1107880-1135446 GCF_000188095.3 Bombus impatiens | reverse complement strand
GCAGGTGCAGCGAGCGAGCCACAGGCCGCACCGAGAGCGTACCAACAACAACAGAAAAGAAGATCGAGAACGATGGAAAGCGAGTGGAACATGGTCCCCCTACGATCCAGCGATCCATGAAGCCCATGGACGCGAGAAGCGTTGTAAATCTCCGTCATGCCCCATAAATCCCACCCCCGATATTGCTGTCCTCGGTTACGTGCGCCTGCACATACGCGCGCGGATCCTTTTCCGTTGTTACCATCACCGAAGCTGGGATCCTGTGTCGGAGGAAAGGGGGAAGAAAGGGACGAAGAGGAAACGAAGAGGAAACAGAGAGGCGTGCAGAAACAGGACAAGGCGGGAGCCAGACAACCAGCCTCTCGATGAGCTGATGGACACGCTCTATAAATTCATTCGTTTCTTTTCTGGGGATGAAAATTTGAACGATGTTTGGGATTGACTCTGTGGTTGTTACTGGGTTAAGCGTTTTTGATAATGTAAAGCCCTGTCTCCACTGAAGCAACAACGAGAAACTTTTTGTTACTGTTTCGTGTTTCTTGAAAACGACGCCGCTTGTTGCCGAATGTTTCTCAAAGTTTCTTTCAAAGTGTTTTCATTACCAGGAAGTAATGTTTGTTCCAATGCCGTTTGTTGACTGTTTCCATTCGAAGCTGTAAAAATAAAAGAAAAATAGGAAGCAGCCGGCAACACGTAAGCAAACAGAAACAAATGGCGTATATCTGTTGCTAGCGACAAATAGGCTTGAAACTGAAACAAAAACCAGATATTCCTCGGATTATGTTGCTTCAGAGTGGGCAAGATGTTTCTATAAGTTGCTGTTTCTTGGAATTTTTTCATTTCTTATCACAGCATATCCAAAAACAGTTTCTTGTTATTGTCTCATTGTCAGTGGAGATAGGGCTTAAGGATACTAGGACACTCTTACACGATAATTTACCAACCAATAACGTTAATGAATTGATAAGTTACAGATAGTAGATTATCAACTTCTATGTTACAATGATATGTTATTACGGATATTAAGATAATGGGTCGACTTAAAATTTGTAAAATTTACGTGTACTAGATTTATTGTTAGTGAATTTTTCGAGAAAATTCATTAACCTTGATAACTTGGAAAATTTCGCGAGTAATCATAGTTCAATTGTACAGGGGGTAAGAATGTTGCTTTTAACTTTCTACGAATAGAAAGTGGAGTGATTGTTCAAGATGGGGAATGAAATGTTTCCGTGAAGTTTATACTAAATTAGTAATACAATGTTCGTGCTTGCCACTTCATATCTAAATTGTTTCGAACTCTGAATACTTCGTGCCGAGCTCGTTCCATTATTCCGTTTAATTTAATCTCCTGTTATTTCGTTCCATATTTTGTTTCAGTACAAAATCTTAGATTTTGATGAAGGAAATGTACAACAATTGCAACAGAAATTGTTTATAACGTTATTCACAACCAAAGGCGTGGAAGTTCGCTTTAAACGATTATTCAACATAAAATATTTCATAAATTATGAATTTAGTACGCATCAATATCCACAATCCATTTACCTAGTTAGCATAATGTACTATTTATGATAGGATGATAGCTTTTCTAATTTAAACTTTCAATGGTATAGGGAATTTTATTACAAAAATCAGCGTTTTATTTAAAAATCACACATTGTTACAAAGAACGAGAAAGACGTCGAACGAATCGTAAAGGAAGAACGAAATAGAAGAAATTAATTTTGCAAAAGTTACGAACAGAATTGTTCTTAGAGAAGTTTTAAGCGAGTTAGGTATCCGGGCCAACGAAAGACCGTTCCTTCCTGCGGTTTAACGCGTCCGTCCGTTCGTGAATCCTTGGAACTCCCGCGGGAACACTGGAGATCCGGCTTTTGAGCGGTTTGGGCGGACCGTGTGCAGGAAAGTAATTATCTTGTGATTATTCGAGCGGACGTCGCCGCATTCCGGCGTGGTTAGCGGCCATCGGCAGTTCATTTATCATGACGTAGATTTTAACAAGAAGAAACTGTCGAATATGGTGCAGCAGCGGCAAAGAAACATGTCATTAAATACGAGAGTAGATACAATGGTCACAAAAATTATTCCTGCACTTTGAGTACACTTGAGTTTCGTTTGTCTGTAAAAAAATTGATACTGCGAAGACGAAATGTAGAATTTGCTAAGAAAAGAGCGTTTCATTCGACGATATACAATAAATATCTTTTATAGCCACTATAGTTAGTATATATGTTGTATATACGTAAGTTCTATACAGGATGTTAACAAATAATTATTTAAGATTTTAATATTGCATTTCTCAATTAAAATATCCTATCTACCATTTCGAGATTGAGGAAAACTAGAGTTTCGTCGTTTACTTTGTGTCATCTTTGCTTTCCTTCGTTAGGATCAAAATATTTAGTTGTTTATTGAGGTATATATCTCAACATTATTATTCCGTAACAGCCTATGTAATATAACTTTGCTTAAAAATTTGTTAATTATAGATATCCATTGTTCAAGGATTTGTTATATTACTTGCTAAACTTTGTGTACAAGTATCCATAGAGAGAGATATAAAATTATATTTTACACCGAAAGTATTGATTTTAATGCCTATATTGATTAAATATTTTTATTCCCCTTTGTGAATACTAGGGGCCCTTAAAGTTTTAGAGCCGTTCATTCTAACATCCTTTATATCATACGTATTATTACATGTATACGATAACCTTGGATGATTTAATGAATTTAAGAAAAATATTGGAACAGAATTTATTACAAATTAATTTGTTTAACAATTGCACTTTTATCAAGAAGAGAACATTGAATATAATGAATCGAAGAAATATGTAGAGATTTTTGAAGTTGGAGAATAAGTAGCGGAAACGTGTGTGTCAACGTAACTTTATATTTACCTTGTAATCGTAGGAAATGCATTTTAGAAAAATTATCTCTTCCATGAAATTACAGAGATAGAAATATTAGATACATGAAATTGTTGAAACAAGAATATTATTGTAAACGAAGGGAAATATAATATAGTCAAAGGCTAAGATAAAATTATTTGAATAGCAACTACAAAAAGAAAGCGATTGGAATAGCAGGAACCAGTTAAATTGATGTAGACGACTTGATAAGCGAGAATGAGAATACATAAATAACATTTAAAAAGGGTTAACATAATAAATGTGTGAAAGCTGATATTAAATGAAAGATATAACAGCAGCATAAAGTATAAAGGATAGCAACGATCTCTGACATCAAGTTCGAGTCGTCTCCGCTAAAGACCCTTCAGGTCTATAAGAAGAATATAACTATGGGAGAATGGTCCGCTAGGAGATAAAGATCTTCCGCCATAGATCGCGGAACGAACCGTCCCCTTTGATATCTACGTTTGATGATCATCGACCACACAGAAAGACAGATTACAACAGAAACAAACGAGTAGCCGAGGGCATCGATCAAATCACTGGTACTCCACTAAAAGTATCAGCTTCGAAAAATCCCCTACAAATGTTCTATTCGATAAAAGCACAAAATACATTAAACTTTATCGAAACGAATCGTGCGTTAACGTTTATTTAAATAAACAAAGCATATTAAATTTACACAAGACACGCGCAAACATGAATAAAGCTCGCAATTTCTTTACGCAGGGTTCCGAAGTTGAGTGATAATCTTTAATTAGGACATTTCTGGCTACGACAGTCGAAATTATCGAAAATTTCCGTACACGTAATATGAACGTAGCCGAAGGACTCGTTTTAAAACCACGGTTCACTAATTAAGCAATTTAGCAAAATCATTTCGTGCCGGTGTATAAATTTTCATAATGATACCGGCTCTCCGCGACGATTTCGAATAAATATAGCCGTCGAAACGATTTACGTGCAGCGAAAACGTCGTTACAGAAATTCGTTCGTTTGTGGAAGATGTTTAATTGAATTTATTAAAATTAAAACGCCAGTCGGCGAACTGGAAATAAATATTCGTTTATTCCGAAGGTTTCCCGCGGTCGCGCCCGCGTTGTAAGCAGCGTTTCGTTTGAAAAATTTTATCTGCCCTGCTCATCCCCCTCCCGTTTTGATTTTAATAATTCGCGCTCAACCATATTTTGCGAATTTAATTGCAATGTCGTTTCACTGCATTCTCCATTTTTTATTCCTTTTTTTTTTAATTTCTTTCTTTCCGTCCGGTTAGATATTTTCGAACACGGAATTGAATTATAGCGCATGAATTTAACGAAACAAGTAATTGTCGAAATCGTAGTAAAACTTTAACGAAGGTGACAATACTTTGTGAGAAAGTGCATGGTTTTTAATCGTTCAGACTGTAATCTTGTTCATCTTGTGAGTTTGATATAGAAATTCGTACTTCTTTTAAGTCATTGAAATCGTTTTGAAGATTATTATTTAGAGTCTGCAACGGCTGAGATTATATTAAGACATTAAGCATATGATGTTCGTTATTAGATCTAAAAAGAAGAATAACGTTGATCTTAAAATACAGTCGGAGACAAATAAATATGAATGAAATGTAAAGAAACTAGTATTACTGTCACATACTACATAAGCTTTATTATATATCCTTGTAGTACTGTAGTAGATTATTTAGTAAATAATTGAAATTAATATTTACATTTTTGTGCAAACAAACCATATTTAACGAGACTTCATTGATACTTATTTCCACTAGCTGATCTCTTATTTTTGCCCCTAACTGTATATCATTAAAACAATTCGTCACTATTTTGTTACGAAACATGCCCAGATGTATTCGAGGACAGCTTGTATGTTACATTTGAAAAACTGTAAGTTACAATTGAAGTTTCCAAATTTCATAGTAACCACTTGGTATCGAGAATCTGACTGCGGGAAGTGACGAAGGCGTCAACGATAGGTTTATCGAGTGACGAAGAGCATTATCGTGAGAGTAGCAACTAAAACGAAAGGGAAAAACTGAAAGAAAAATAACGAAACGAAAATTGAAGAAAGAAAAACAATGCGAGGAACGAAATGGACGAATGTACGCGACAGATAGCATTCTCTCCCGGAAATACGACGCGTCGAATAACGAAACGTTTGGCCGCAACGCGTCGCGTCGCATCGTCACGAAAGCCGCGGAGTCGACGAACCGCAAGTGCGAAAACAACAGCAGTCGGCAAAACATTTGCACAGTTAAACCGCGGAGTCAATTAAATGCAGCTAAAGGCGAAAACAACGAGACCAAGAAAACGATAATATTTCTCTTCGTCTCGTCTTTAACAATGAATGGTTGATAAGTTACACGTTTCCTTCTTTTTCTTTCTATTGGTGTTTGAAACATTTAAACAATCGTAAAAAGGAGTATGCAGTGAATTTTTGCAGGTCGCATACATTTTTTTTTATACTCCATGCACATTTTATGTTGTGTACAAAATGACAATGACAACTTTCAGAAATGACAATTTAAACTATTTGTAGCGTGCTTTTTGCGTATTGCGTGTATTCTATGCATCTTTAAGTTTCTCATAAATATGTAAAAACCCGAGATGATGGATATTTTTATTATTCTAAGAAACACGATATGTAGATTCTTCTCCTATTGAAAATAATATAGACTTCCTCTAGAATTTCTCTATAAATTAGGATCTCTAATTTTCAGATGATTAATATGATACAAACGTCTTTATTAATATTTTACGACGCAAAAAATTATAGCTCGTCGTTTTCAAAAGAAATTACACGCTGCGTAGTACACAGTCAATAGATGGAAAAACCGCATCGTACGTTTTACGCTCTTTTACTCATCAACAATCACTTTCTTCCTGATTGTATAACGATTTGCTGAACACGGTGTGCACAGTACAGATCGACTGTGACGTGACACCTATCGACCTGTGTGTATGACACACGTCACGTAGTTTTGTACGCGCGTACGCTTTTTTTCCGTTCCGTTCCTCTGTTTCTATTTTTCTTTTTTTTTTTCTTTTTCTGCCTCCCTTTTTTTTTTTTTACATGAACGCGACAGGTAGTTGAATTTTATAGGCGATTTTATCGCGGCGATCTGCGGAGAGTTAAACGAAACGTGGCGAGTTATTTTCGCGGTATTTCACCGGGATGGAGCAGTCGTCTGTTTTATGGCGAATCGATATATAACCATATTGCACGATTATACAAGTTTATTGAGACGAAGAGGGATCGTCGGTTATAAATTCTGGCCGGTTTCGGGTGCGATCGATTATTCAGAGATGACCCCGGCTGCATCTGCCCTGGCTCGTATCACCGAAATACAATCGTGACAATCGGAATTAAAATCGCTTTCTAAATTATTGAGAAAACGTTCGAGACGGTCGATTAACCGATTTCTTAAATCGTTCTTAAAGTTCATCCGTATTTATACTATTTGTGCAATGAAAAAGGAATTTCAAGCTAAGACGCTAAAAATAAATCTTCAAAGCCGCGTATTACAAGTCGGGATAATTTTTTAATCTGGAATATTTAATGAATAACAGGTTTTAAAGTTGAAATACTCGTTTGATCACATTCATACTTTTCCATTTCTAATTAGTACTTAGTATAATATTGTGTGCGATTAAACGTAATATTTTTATTGCCTGTGTACATGATTGTACTGGATCGATACCGACTTTGTAAAACACGCAAAGATAAAGATAATAAAATAAGATAACAATGAATGAAGTATTACAATATTGACAACGGCATTTATTAATTTGCTGTCTAAGTGACAAATTTATTGATCGTGGAATATAAGGTTTTATCGAAACTGTCTTTCAGCATTATCTTCTATTACTCTCGGAAAGATAAAATAGTAATTAACAAATCTCGATTCCCTACTTCGTTCGATAAATGTAACGCGTTTATCAGATTCTGAATTACTATCGAGTAATTAAACGGAAAGGAAAAACCAGCATCGATAAATCTGGATTATTTATCAAAATTCGAATTGATACAAGAAAGTAAATTAAATGCATTTATTAAACATGTATCTTACGAAGTTTCAAATACTAAAATTCGCTTTGCATTTCTTATTTCGAGTCTCGACTAAATAATCACCGATATATTCGCACATTGGACAAGCACAAGGGGAATAAATCAGTAGTATTCATCCTATTGCTTGATGTTTCTCTTTGTCAAAGTAAACTGTGCTCTATATCGTATAATCTAATGCTCTGTGATCAACGATCGATGGATTTACGTCACACAAGCCACGTATTGCAGTTCAGAATTCCATTTCTCGTTCACAGACCAGGGTCATCCTGCTAATTAATGTTTACGATTTCCATTACCACGATGCGACTATAGCCGCTTTGACTTCCTGCGAGGGGCAACGATGCACTTTACGAATGTACGCTCATACTGGATCGCATTTAACGTAGAATAAGAGAAGTTTCGAGTTCACTGAAATTCAGACAAATTTATCATGGTATAATACACTTCAATTTAGAAGGAAAATTGTAAAATCGAAATTTGTATATTAATTTATCTTGAAATTGACGAACATAAAATAAAATAGAATTAAAATTCTTCACAGCGTCCTGAATGATATTTGAATTAATACTTTTTAATATTAATTGTTCTTTTTCAAATAAAACTTCAAGCATGCATAGTTTCTTAAAAATATTGAACGCTTAAGGGAAATCATTTTTACACGATTCACTGTATCTTCTCATTTGTTAATCGAATTGATTACGTCAGATTTATAGGAACTATCGATTTGAAAATTCAAAAATTCTTAGAACGTAACCGTTCCAATTTCTTTCAGAATAATTGAACTAAATGTAAAATAAATGAGCGAAAAAATTGTTTAAGTAGAATAGAGGATATTTTTATTAATTTAATTTTTTTATTTAATTCTTGGAATGAAACTGATATAGGGCCTTTTAAAACAATTCATGAATTAAAAAATTATTTAGATGAGGTAGAAAATGTCTAACATTTTCCAAAAGTTAAATCTATGTTTCTAGTGATTTTCGTTACAGTTTCCTCATATTTAAAACCATATGAAACAAACACATAAATATTTTGATTATTCACGGCAACTAATAATGAAGTTTTGGTATTTTTATTACAAGTCATTTCAAGCTTTGAATATTTTTGAATTTTTGTTAACGAAACCGGAAGATCATCGACCTGTTGAAACGATTTCGAATACGTGCACGCGACGACGGCGGACGCGACTTGATTTGCTTGTGCTGGCAATTACGTCAATTGCGGCATAGGGTGTTATAAACTCGCTTGGGGTCCGCAGCGATACTCCACTGTTATGAGCTCGTTTGTTTCAAACGAATAAACGAAACGATTTTGTCGATTTTTCCGATCCGTATCAAATGTTTTAACGTTGTTCGAACAGATATTTCGACACGTTGCTAATCCAAATGTGGCCGAAATACGTTCAAACAAATAAATTTGTTAATCCCTGTAAATGAAACTGCAAATAGAAATTAAAGCAGAGTAACAAGTTTAACATGAAAAGTAAAAAATTAAATAAAATATCTTTTCTACATTATTATTTATGAAATGTCTATTATTCGACAATGATAATAATTTAATGTTTTATAAATGATGATATAAAAAGAAAAACGCTTTAGTTAATTTATCAATAATAGCCACCATACTTGTTTTTAGTAGCAGCAGTGTCTTTCAATAACGATATTCTTAATACAACGAACGTATCTCTTACATCCCTACATCCAGAAACCCATTCTATAGATTCTTCTATAAAACGAAGAAATTCAACAATGAAACCCGTTCACTCAAAGGGAACAGAAGCAAAGAAAATTACGAAGATTCCAAGACAAATAATAAAAGAACATCGATGACACTCGACATCCTTAATGTACGCTATCTTCCATATCCTCACGGTGGTCTGACACAACGTATCACCACTTATGGTAGTTTTCTGAGACCGTTCGTGTCGTTGCCATAGTGAGAGCCAGGAATAAAAAGAAGAGGAAGAAGAAGAAGAAGAAAAAAAGCAAGACGTTATAAAAGGAAAAAGAAAAGAAGGAAAGCGAAAGGTACGGTGTCCAGCGATATCTCGAACGACGGAACTCGACGATAGTTATGAATCGACGCACAATGCGAGCGGGTTATCGGGTACGCGAAATTATCGCTTCGGGGACGCGAACAAATTGGCCGGGCGATATTTATAAATTACACTTCGCGCTGGCCCGGCCTTTTGTGTTTTCAGACGGCCGCGCTGCTCGACGATTTTGTTATTTATTAACGACGATGGCGCCGTAAATCGTCGAGTTTATCGCGTCCCCATAAATTTCGGCCCTTATTACGATCGATCGGACGCTTTTAAGTACGCGCGGAATGTGAACGGGTTTAACATAGGTGGTCGCTGTTTCACTCGCTCCACAACCTTTTGATTTTCAGTTGCTCTCGATGGTGTGTTGATTTTTCGAATCGATTCTGCTGGCAAGCATCGCTAAGATGTTGCCTCTTTGAATCAACCTGCGCTCCTACATCTGTAACGTGATTTTTCTTTATTAAAAGAATCTATGTCCCTGCGAAGTCATCATCGTATTTTTATCAGAATCGAAGTTACTATTCTTCGAGAAAAATGTTTCGAATTTTTATGTAATAGCTACTTCTGAAAAATTATATTCTGCGATTTTGTTTCAACTCCTTGCGTGAAATTTATTGAATTAAGTAGGCAAATTTTGGAGAAGCAGTATTGAGATATTGTCGAGTTCCAAGCTGATTAGGATAAATTATAGATAACGAAGGAATGTAGCGAAAATATGTGAATGTTGTTTCCTATCACATCTTCCCATTTAGAAACTATGTTTCTCATTCCTAATTCATAAAATTTCTGTGATTTGGGATCTGCTCAAAATTGTCTGGTACAAATTTATATTTAAAAACCTCGGAAACTATCTTTAAGCATATTCTTATACCTAGAGCTTGCAGATATAGCAAATTACTACGAAAATATTCTTTATGAAATTCCTGTCACGATCCAATCTCGGAAATACTCTTGACGTGCTCTTTCAATGCCATTCTTTCACCACTATATGAATCTCCTTCAAATTTTCAATTACAAAAACCTATTAAATATTTAATAATAATGATGAAAATATATAACTAGAGAACGTTACCGTTTTGACAGACAGGGAATAGTTGGCGGGAAATGGATAACTAAGTTCTTATTCGGGGCATTTTTTCATAAACATTTCTCTGACACGTTTCTCATCCATCGACGTCCATACACATTCAATCTCGTCGATATAACAATCCTACGGCCATCATTCGTCTTGTGGGGTGCACTTCGCGCACCTTCTGCGCGAGCATCCTGAGTTTCTGGACACCTTGTGCACGCGAGACTTGAACCACATGTCTAGCGAAGTTCAATGACCAAAGTTGCTGCGACACGCTGTTGCGTACCGGCGTCATGAAGTACACAATGCGACGCAATTTTCGTCGAATGTGCAATTGCACCAGGTGCTCACGGTTGCAACATTCTGGAACGTGACACTTGTCCCGCAACTGAAAGGGTCAAGAAACGAAGTTCACGTACCGCAGACAATGAAAAAGGGACCCATGGGAATTAGGAATTGGCCTGGTTAAGATTTATGAGAACTGGCATTCACAGGCCAAAGTGATTAACTCCACTTTATGAAATTTTTTTAAATTCTAGTGCCGAAACATTTAACTGATGCTTGTTTCATATAATTTCAACAATTTTCTCTACTTTTTGTTTTGCGGAGTTAACCGATCTGGTAAATAAGCTGATCAACTAGAAACTATGTATACGTGAGTTGGAAACGAATAAGACGTTTCCAACTCTTCTGGGATTGAAGTTTTCTCTTAGGCAGTAACATAAAAGTTAGTTGTATAGTCCCTGCGTGTCTTTGCGAAGAAGAGATGAAGCAGTATTTAAGAGTAGTTTTATCAATTCATAGTTTAGTTAGTTAATAACTTAATATAGTGCAGTGTTGCGAGTACGTGTGAAATCTGAAGGCATTAAGAAGTTGATATGGTAGAGATATAAATAGATAAGTGATCAAAGAAACGAAGGACGACGTGAATGACGATAGAAAATGTATTAAGTTAAGATATAATGATAAAATAATTTATCTTAATTTTTAGAACTATCGCAGCTAGATTTTAATTGAAAAAGATGGAAATGTACATACTGTATTTTTCCTCTAAATATGTAAACGTAATTAATGCTGAAAATTCATTAACGTTCGAATGATAAATAATGCACCTCTCAAAATGAACAGAAATCCACTTTTTGCCTTATTAAAGATCTTCACCGACATTTTCTGTCATTTCAACTTCTCAGTTAATAATGATTCTGATTGAGATTTATGAGAGTTACGAATGCATTAGAAGGAAATGGAACGTCTTGAATTTTGCAATAGAATTCTATCGCAAAAACAAATGTGATCTGTGAGAAGACTGGAAGTGATTAAAAATAACCATTTTTAATCTAACCAGTATTTCAGTATCTTTCTATTTGAAATATAATAGCGGTAAAATAATATTTTTTATATTTAACAAACTTGAACATAACGATTTTTGCGGCTAAATTTTGTCGTTTATTTTTGTTATTTTTCATCTAATTGCAATCCATTGAATTTTCCTTTGTAAAAATTATTTGATCAAACGCATTTATTTGAGTAAAAGGAACGGCTGTTAAATAAATAAATAGGTTTAATATTTGTAAAAAATCCATAAATTAAATAAGCATCAAAAATTATTTATAACAAGATTTCACGCCAGAACAATACAAGTAAAATATTAAGAAATAAATGAGCAATGACAAGTATACATAGATACATAGATAGAACTTTTATATTAGCAAATTTTAAACTGTTAACCTGTAATAGAACAAATTTTGAAAAAATTATTTGAAATTTGTTGCAAATAACCGGTCCTTTGATATCCTTGTTTTCAACTCCTCGAAATGGACAGTCACGTGGATCGAAGAACCATTTTCAATAATGGTGCTTCAACGCCGTAAAAAGTTATACACCGATACGATAGAATACATAAAACTTTGATCCCGTTTCCAAGCTAACAAGTAGATCGTTTCACGGAAATGCTTTTATTACGACGAATTTCATGGGATAACTTCAAACGTTTCGTTGTTAGCGACACTTGAAAATTTTTGCAATCCACAAAATCCTTCAGCCAAACGTTAAACTATCTGTTTATGTTTTTTCACACAATTTTATCATGTGAAAATTATTTTGCGTTGAAAACGCTTGAACGATTAAAACATTATCAACAATTCTTATTTCGTTACTTTCATACTTTACTGCTATACGTATCAGTTAAATAGGTTTTGATAAGAATAAGTATTAATTATAAGGAAATTAAGATAAACGTCGACCTATCAATTCTGTAATAAATATTAAATAACCTATGATTTGAAAAACATTGATCGGAGTAAGTAAAAGAAAAGGAGGCGATTAATCGTACGTACTCGAGCTAGTGTTTTTATTCTCTTAAGTATTTCTGATACTTACAAATGTAAATTATTCCATCAAGTTCGTCGATACACTTTTAATCGTGTCGAATTGCTCGCAATTTCTTTCTTAAGAACTTGATAGTACAAAAATGATGAACCACTTCGATAGATCGACCATTTTAATCAAATTCTATAAAATTAAAATTGTCACTGACAAATTATTCAGATCATTATACGAGAACAATAAAGAATTTTCGAAGAAATATTCAAAGAAATAAAAAACAGGGAAATAACTACCACGATTAAAATTTACTTCACCGTGCTGCGTTCTTTCCATCATTTTCAACCCAAATTTATTTTTCCACCGATTAAAAGTATCATAAATGTATTTCTTTAACGATAAAACAATACCTGAAGTTTTACCGAAATATCAAAAAATTGTTATTGGTGTGCATGAAACATCTTAGAATGTTATACATTTTTCTACGTTTGTAAAATGAAACCTGTGTTAAAGTATAAAAATTTGAAGATCGTAGAGTATTCTAAAAGGTCAACGATTTAAATAATATTTTTCTTTTTGGAAAAAAAAATTTACGTAACTGGCACGACCGATTTGAAGCAGTCCAATATACTTTTTTCCCCGCTTAAGTTTCGAGTAATCGAAGCATGACAATGCTGTTCGGGAAATGCACACGGCCGGAAAACGGGGGTGGAAATCGCGCAAGGAAAATGGCGCGCACGGCCACGATAGTTTCGCGTATTCGGGGTGAGAATCGTGGCCCGTGTGTAGGAGCCACTTCGGCCGAGGGATGGATATTTTTTTCGTTCGTCCAATCGGCACGCCATGGGAGAAAGATGGCGTTCACTATAATTTATGCACCCCACCTTCACGTGCGTGATTTTTGCTGGGGCCGTTCGTATACGCAACGCATGGAAAAACGGGCAGATGCTGTGCCATCGAAACTTTCGAAATGTCGTACCGTTTCGAATGTCACGCTGAATCGAAATAAAAAACAAAAGGAGACGAATAAAAAGAAGCGATGGAAAGAGAATAGTTGGGTCACGTGTGGAAATGCGAAGAAAAAATGTTGAAAAAAAGGTAAGGCATTAAAAACAGAGCATCCGATTGAATGAAAGGGTACTGAAAGTAATTTAAGTGGAAGAAATTTATTTGTGATTTCAATCGAATGGAATAATTTTTAGTGTTTCTATTCTTTAGGTTGGGAAAGATATCGATGTTAATGATTTAAAATATATAATTTTGTGATCTTTTGATCATTTTTTGGTCGCTTACAGAAATCGTTTTTTGGAGAATAGAGTAATGCGAATTAATGAACAAATTATTATCAATTAATTCTAATGATTCGTAAGAGATATTTAAATATTAAGAAAAGTATACATTTTTATTTTTTGATTTATAAAAACATAATTAATCAACTATCTTTTTCATTCTTTGTTTAATGATGAAAATCTAAATAGCCTATCCGATAATTTAAAACCACTTGGGATAAGGATAAAACCAGAAATGCAACTGTACGAGATAAAGTAAAAAGTGGTTTGGATTGGGTTAATACTTGAGTTTATCAGTTCTTTACCGTATCTAAGCTGAACTAAAATTTTTTATGAGTGTCTACATCGTCGTAATCTCTTCGTGGATATCTTCATTATCTTCCCTCGAAAATTGCTTCGTGATTCAATCTCAAAATACTAAGAAACCTATGAACTTAAACGAAGTAACAAAAAGGTTCAGATACATTCCTAATTATAACCTAATCTATAATCTACAAGATTTTTAGACGACGCTAAATTTAATTATCACATATCATACTCTACTCGCTCAATATCAAACATTTCCCACGATATTAAAAATACTCACGAAACTTAAAAGTCTCGCTATCAAAAAAAAAGAAAACGCCAATACTCGCCAAATAAACCAGCCATGTGTTAACATCCATCAAAAAGAACACGTATCTGTACCTAAAATTTTTAAAAAACACTGTCAATTTAACTAACTAATGCGCGTCACTTTTTTATCTTAAAAATTTCACTACGAAGAAATTTCAGTGTCTCCGAAATAAACCATCTCGATCATAGATGACTTCGATGAAACAATTAGAGACGTACTACGTTCAGAGAAGAACTCGGGAAGCGCTTGGGCCGGACTCGCCCTTCATGTAAATATCCATCTGGAGCCCATAAACGGCGACAATTTGTCGAGGAAACCGTACGTGTCTCACCGTGAAAAATATCATCGCGACCGACGCATGCTAATTCAACGACCAGGGACCAGAATCCTCTCTGCGAGAGATGTCTTATCTCCATAGGGGTTGTAACGCTGCTAACTAGTATAGAGGAAAAAAAAAAGGAGAAGAAGGCGCGAACATAACCTCATGGGGGTGGGCTGGAGGTAGGGACGCCTAATAATCACCCTTGTACCATGCCCCATTCGCTCCTCCAAGACAGTTGGGCTCTCTATTTAATCTCGAGGTGACAAATGGCCGTGGCACTGATTCGCTGAGTCAAACATAATCCTGTCACCGCATGTAAACATCGATCGGGACCAATATTGGTTCGAATGGTTGTTCGGCTACCCTATGATATATAATATAGAAGGTGTAGAGGCAATTTATATGTGTAGTTATATACAAAGCTGTGGTAAAAAGATTTCTTTATTTTCTTTTTATATTTTCATGTTGATTTTTTCAAATGATGGATGAAGGCGATTTTTGTTGTTCCAGTCACTGTGGATACTCGAAATCGTCAGATAGGTCTCTATCTGACGTTTGTCAATATTGGTCGACTCGACTACATGATAAGTGTAGCTGGCCAAGGGGATGGTAGATCGATGGTGTTATCGTTAATCGAAGAAAAATATCGGCTTATCGAGAACGCGCGAATCGTCAATACGTTTATCTGTTAGCCGCCTCTTCGTGCGGAAATATTGATTTCGCGGCAATTTATTCGTCTCCTCTGTTGCGAATTCTTCTTTCGTCTTTTTCTTCTTCCATTTCTAGTTTTTAATGGAGAACAAATGGGTTGATTGGCAATTTTGTATTTTTTACCAAGCTCTTTTGATACCAAAGTGGTGAATTTTTTTACGTATTTTTAATACTTTTGCTCGTGTAACGTAATCTACGATCTTTACTTTTAATTCGTTTTTTAATTCTTATGTTTTACATTTGCAAACGGACTTTTGTTTAGACGAAAAAAATTGCATTTCTGTATATTTGTAAAATAATCACACAAAATTGTCTTTAACATTAAAAATCCGAGATACAATAATAAGACATTGAGAATTAGTACATATTACATAGTAGTTCACGCTAAAGTTTTGAAAACCCAATGCCATACATATAGAGATTGCACGCTGCAGACGTCTCTTCCTAGAAATCTGTCTCGTAAATATTTGCATGCCGTATTTACTTCTCCAATAACCAGCTCCAAAATATTTTCCTACCATAGCTCTTAAATTTCGTAAAACATTATTCTTCCAATAGATTTAGAGCACCTAACCGATAAAAGCGTGTTTTTATTATGCTGTCTGAAATATAAATTTTGTCTGCTTCCTTCTAATCTTATTATCCGTCGAATTCAATTTACAATATCATACTGCATTTCCAAAATATTCTTGTTAAGTTCTGAGTTTGTTAAATATATTTCAGTTAGATTCTGTCATATATATTCTACAAAACGCATATTATTCTTGCTGTTCTATGAAAAACAGATATCCGATTCTTTTTATTTATATTTTCATACGTTTCGTTCTTTTACGTATTTAATGAACTTCCAAAATAGAATAATTCTAGAATAATTTGACAAATATTTAAAAAAATATCTGAATATTTAGCGAAGCTAAGTTGCACGTGTAATTTTATAAAAAGAAAAATGCTCGCGAGTGATCGACTCGATACGCAAGATAGCCTCGATTTCGCGGTGCTCGCGTAAAAGGCAGGGTCATGTGGTGCACAGTCAGGCGACGCGACGAATCGATAATTAATCGGTAATTATTAATCGTGACGGTTTCTCGATTTCCCCAGACGGATTTCTTACACCTTCTAACATATCATACGATTCGACGAAAATAGCTCGCGTTCTGAAATTCCGTTCGAACCAATCAAATCCATCCGTGCTCCAAATATGCTATTTCTTTTCTTCAACAATATTTCAGTAAGATATTTATACGTTCAACGACTATTTAAGAAGGTTACAGAAAAATCCACCATTCGTGTCTAAAATGAAACCTGAAATCGCATATTTGCTTGGTAACCGAGGAACCTCAGCACACTATTTTTGGATATACAAATATGTATAACCAATTCCTCTTTTTCTCTCCTCTTTTTCTTACTCATTTTTTTCTTTTTTGCACGTTTTTCAACCTGCTTTGTTTCTAATGCAAATCTTTCTTTAAGTAAAAATATCTTTTTAAAGCAAAATTATTAGATTTTCTGCTAATCATAAAATCGACCTGTTAAGATTATCAAAATCGAGTATTCTCGAACCAATAAATAGAAATTTTCAAAAATTCCATCGATCACCATCTACTTCGGTTATTCTAAATCTTTCGTTTTACTAATTTCATTAATTCACTCTGAGCTACTATTTTAGCCCACGATTCAAAGTAAAAAAAAAAAAGGAAGAAAATATCAATATAACAAAAGATTCGTACTACTTGCTCTTCTCTTCTGAAATACTACTTTGATCCTTCCAAATCTTTCATCATACGAATTTCATGAAATCCTTAATCGAAAGAAAAAGGAAGAACCATTACAAAATTATTTACTGAAAATTGAACTATTACCTTGATCGTTCTAAATCTTCCATTAGTTCGCTCTAAATTATCATTCTGGCTAATAATTGAAAGAAAAGACAGCAGCAAAGTACCAATATAACAAGTATTCCGAACTCCTCGAAACGTCCATCTGAACTGTTCAGGAAACTCGTTCTATGGAATAAATTGTTGTCTTAAGAAAATTAGCGTGATTGGATACGCAAGCGATGTTGGCTGGCAACGTGAGCCGATTGTTCGCGGAAAAGGCTACGTTTTCTCTGGACGGGCTCGTTTCTCGCAACGTGACTTACTTCGACAAAATCAGCATCCTGGAACGGTCGTCTGATGGAGCGATCGCTGATAAATCCCCGGGTGCTTATCGGGTCTCCTCTGACTACGTCCGCCGGTACTTTTCCATCATCGATCCCCCGCGCATCGTTTCGTTCATTTCTCTCACTCGACACCACAATATATAGCAAGTACATGATATCCGGCCGGCTATACAATTTGCTCGACGATCTTTCGGCAAGTCCAAGAGCACGGTATGAAGTTCCTACTTTCTGAACACTACGTAGGAACTCTATACCTCGCTGCTGGATCTCTACCATATATGAGTACATATCGTACCGACTGAAGATTCGTATAATCTCCTTTGTGTCTATCTCTTCGACGAATTCTTCATCTTCTTCGGCATACACCAACTGGAGTACTTTTCATCACTTTTGTCACTGTTTCACACTAAACACTGTTTAAAGCACACCGATAGTTCTTCCTTTGCTTCCTCACGGAGGAAAGCGAGTGCCCCGATTATCACAAATATCGCGTACTAAACCTTCGATTTGGTACAAAGTCTCGATCTTTATTCAAACTA
This sequence comes from Bombus impatiens, assembly GCF_000188095.3. Taxonomy (NCBI): domain Eukaryota; kingdom Metazoa; phylum Arthropoda; class Insecta; order Hymenoptera; family Apidae; genus Bombus; species Bombus impatiens. The sequence goes on along the minus strand of NT_177318.1, from coordinate 1,117,390 downwards.
CTATTCGGAAAATGTATATTTCTGTTTAAACTTTTATTCCAAGTTTCGTTCGAGTCTCCTATTATTCTTTCATTTTATTCTTGTACGCGTAACGTAGAACAAGAAGAACAATATGTTTTTTGATCCTCGACCGATTCAACGATGGATCTCGCGAACGTGTACCGATAAATTCCCATTCAAGGACCAGTAACCGATTCTATCCGATCGCAACGAAGATCGTTGGACGAAATGACACACGTTAATCGAGCTCGTGTCTTAACAACAGCGGCGAATCCTAAACACTCGAACGGCCAACGCAAACTCTTTGGATTCTCGGCTTTGGAGTTTGATTTGTAGAAAAAAAGAAGAGAAGTATCGTGTTGGATGAGACTTGGAACGATTTCGTGAAACCCGTTCGCCACGAAGGCCCGCGAAGCACTGAAGAGTCTCGAGGGGCACCGGCTAGAAACACACACGACGGTGAAGACACACACGGCCCTCTGATTTCCCCTCCTTCTTCCGAGTCCACCGGCGACACTAACGCCCCTGGCGGTGAAGAATGACACGATGTCCGAGAGGAAGAAGACGAAGAAGACGTCGAGGAAAGGGAGACGGGACAGGAAGGAGAGCCGGCGTGGATCGCCGGTGATCGGGATCGAGAGCGTGATCGAGATCGTGCTGCTACCTAGCAGGGAAAAACATAGATTTTTCTTGTTCGTTTTTTACGTCGGTCTTTGGACTGAATGACGACGGAACAGTCGGTGTAAAAAGTCTTTCTTGGGAAGTTTCTTAGATATTGTTGAGTAATCGAAATACTGATGTAAGAAACGTGTTTTTCCTTCATGTTTTTGGTATCCGCTGATTGAGATCGCGAAGTGAAAGGAGAGGTTGATGGATATTTTTACGTCTATGTTTTTTTCAGTTGTGTATAAGTGTTTCTAATTATAGATTTAATGCTTTTCTCTGGGAGAATATGAAAAAAGTTAGCGTTATTTCGAATTAGATATTGTTATCTGACGTATACTATCAATATCATTTTTATTTGAATTGGATGTTGTTGAATTAAGCGGTTCTTGGAATTAAAGATCGATAGAAGAATAGCATTTTAGCGATCATTTCGAGAATATGACAATTTTTTGTCTGTAGCTATTTTTTGATAAAAGCGTTCAAAACGTTAAAATCAAATTCTACTCACAGTAAATATTTATTCTTCCTATGTCACGAAAAGTAATCTTCCAAATTTAAGGAAAAAACGTTACGATATCACAAACGTCACAGTGACAGCTTAAACGATCGGCTAAACTCCACATCTCACATATTGTATTCTCATATTTCACAATTCCCTTATTTTACATAATCATTTGACCATTCAGCAAAGAGAAACATCGATATATTTAAAGATGAAAAAAAAAACTTTTAAAAAGCAAGAAGGAGGAAGTGCATAGATCCGTAAATATCGATAGAACGTTATATCATCGTGACGGGATAAATCGCGTGGCGCACCTTTGATGAACCCGAGGAAGAGGAGGCGGTGCACAATAGACGATCCAGCGTTCAAAGGAAAATCGAGTCAATTGAGCGATTCGATTACCGGACGATTAATAGTACTGGCCGCCGGTTGCTCGCACTTAAATGCATTAGTCCGATCAACGTGACCGCCGCCAGTGAGTCAGTCGAATGATATCACTGTTGCGCGATTAGAATTTACATAAAACCGTTTCGTAGTTCGCCATGTGAGGCGCGACGTGACCATCGTTGTAAATACGTGTTCGTGGCGGTCTTTTCAAAGATCATCGCGAAAAGATAATTAATTTGGCGTGGAGAAAAACTAATGACGTCTGGTAATTTACACACAATTTTCTTTGTTTCTCTGTGTTGCATCTAGTGAGATCACAGATGAGCAATCGTTGAATAGTTGCTTCGATTATTTTCTTGATAAAATAGAGGCAAATACGGAGACTGATGTACTTTAAGGCAATTTTAAAATGGAACTTGACGTCTTCAGAGATCTTAGAATTTTTTCTTCCGAGTCTATTTCTACATCTTTGCTGTCAATATCTTGATCAATTTAAAAAATACAATTACAAGAAAACTGTCGATTAAAAACCAAATTTCGCCCGAATACGTAAGAAATAATCCGTTCGCCGCTGTTTCCTCGATTGAAGAACGCAATCGGAGGATCGATGTTGCTGGGTTAATTATTCAAAACAGCTGGCTGCAATGGCTTTCCGCTGTACCAATCAAGTCAAATAAAATGTAGATAGATGGTCTTTATGCGACGACAGATTAACACGTGTTTTGTTTTCTTACGAAGGAAGTTGCTATTTTCAATTTTTGCGTCGTTGAACTTCGAATCGATACTGAGTTACTTTTCTCTTTATCTTTTATGAGTTTTAACAAAAATTTTCATAAAGAATCAGAGTTAATAGCTTAGCTAAAGAAGACGTTTGGTGAACAGAAGATTAACCCATTTATATACATCATTTTTTAATGCCGTTTCAAATTTTTCTTCCTACTAATTGAATCTCTATAGACAATCAAAATTTCACCCTTGCACTTCTTCAAACAGAACTTTAACTTTTATTAAAGATATTCCAAGACACGACTGAACGAACGATTGCATAAAGTAATACAGACGTTAATAAATATTTCAGGATTCTTCAAAGATTTTTTGAAAACCTAAAACAGTAACAAGATTAGCACTAAACACAAACAATTCAATTTTCCTACGAAATATGAAAAGATAGGTTTCGGAAATTATCCCTTGCTATTATTATTATTGAATCTAAAAATATCCTCTGAATGACTCTGTATTATAATTCTTATTGTCCGGTACTTTCATTAACAGAAACCAACTTTAACGAAGAATCTCAAAAATCCTTTTTCTATGGAAGAATTATTTTTCTACCGGCGTTCCTAATTTCGTGAAGCACTCGAGAGACTCGTAGGATCGGAAGGTCTCTGTTTCATCTCGGAAACCCTCTTCACGAATGACTGTGGATCGCCTAACAAACACGTCAAACAGATGTCTAGCAGTCGCACTTGCATACCGAAGGAACACGCGTAACGTGCACGCATCTGAAACGGTAGAACCACGAAACAAGGACGGCCATGTGTGAATTGGCTTTAAGCTGTCGCAGCTACGCTACACGTGCTCCCGTACACATCCCTCTTCCGCAGTTCTCCGCGACCCGTGGGAACTTTTTTTCCTTCCTTAAGAAAACTGTGTTTCACGCCCGCATCCATACATCCTCCCCCTACCCTGATCTTCGTCCTTTCCTCCGAGAGCTATGTTATGTCGCCAGAATCGACTGGATGACGAAAGCTTGCTGAAAATCATCGAACAAGTTGAGCCGTCTACCAATTTTTTCTTAACCACCAGCTATAAAGAAACCGATGATTCTTAAAAATAATAATAGCGTCGTAAAATTTAGTAGCATGAGCTGGGGACTCGAAATGAAAGGAAATTTGTAGGAAAACCCGTAGGAAGAGACCTGTAGTAGAAAATATGTGAACACTTATTATAGGACATTTTTATGATTATATTACGTCTGCCTCATAAAACATTTTGAAATTTCATTTAAGGCTGCGTATGAAGTCTAACCTTGAAAATGATAGCAGTCAAATTGGGACATATATGGTCTCACCAAATATCGAAGCTTATAAACATTTAAAAAAATACGACTGAAACTTGGAACACCATTTACTCTGTCTTATAGATCTTTTTCGAGAAATCTCCTGGGTTGTTTATTCGTTCAGATAAGATCGCAGGTTGTTGCGTTAAAATCGTTAATTTGAAACTCGTCTACTCAAAATATCGAGTCACGTTGCGTCTTTAATGAATTCCAAATTGTGAACGGTTAACGTCGAAAGTGTTTCGTAGCCTTATTTAGGTGGACGCCTACGTGACTTTGCCAACGACTAGATATACAGGAACTTTTAGCTCGTCTGAAGTCCTCACGAGAAATTTTATGACTTGGACTGCCGCTTTCGAACGTGATCGTCCAATTCTATTACCCAGTTAAGTGATATCTTCCAGTTCTGGACTGATGGGCCAACTTTTTAACAACCGATTAACCTAAACGTTTTATAAACTGATTCGTACTTAACGTGTTAAGAAACACCAAAGGTAGTCTATAAAAAATCCAATCACCAGTTTGAAGCATTATAGCCTGGACAACCAAACCAGACAACCAGTTCATATGTGATTGGTGAATGCCTACCTGGTCTCGATCTCTTGCTCTTTAAATTTCTCGTTTCTTTATAACACGATACTATATATGTGACACTTGTGATGCACGAACGAATATTAATTATAAAAAAACGAAAAGGAAGTTTTAACGAGGAAAAATTACGTATTTTATCTTTAGATGTTTTCTGTGAGAGAGATGATTCTATTCTATTCCTAATCTTTGAATTTTTACGTTCCAATCACAATCTTGTTTCGTCAAACAAACAGGCTTCTAACATTCTAACTGAAAAATTTAACGAATCAACGACTCTCCTATATCTTCTTCAAACTTAAGGAAATTTTTAGCGGTCTTTTTTTTTAGATACGATTAAGCCGAAAGTGACAGATGCAACAGAATGGATACAAGAAGACTTGAGTCAAATTCCATCCTGAAACAGCAACAAGTAAAGAAACAATAAATTCGTATATCAATTCTGGTCACTACATTGGCTCCTGAAATCCTTTACGACTTACACAGGTGGTCGAGTTTCTTTTCGACGGAGAAGTTGCAGAAAAGAATCAGCGAAGTTCGTGTCTGATAGGAGGAAGATAGCAGAGGACCTGGATAATCTGGCCCCCCGTGGGCGTTCCTCTTTTTTCTCCTCGCGAGCAGGCAAGAAAATCCCATAGGCAGAGTAAATACAAGGCCTGGAAGGATAATTAACCTGAGCGAAGGCACGGTTTAACGAGTCCCACGATTCCGCCGCGGGGATCACGACACAGGAGCATCAGCGCGCGGCAAAAACCGAGTCATTCGTTCGTTTGGTCGCGCTTTTTTGTCCCGTTTCGTAGCTAAATGGAAAATCGAGCAAGACGAAAAGAAGAAGAAAGGGATGGAACGCGTCTAAGTTCGTGATATCTCGCGAGAATCGCACCTGTTTCTATCCCGGACTCCTACTAGAGGACTGTTTAATGACTCTTGGCGTGATAGGCGTCTAAATTATACGAGTTGGATGGCCGTTTCCGGGTCACGCCATGAGACTGTCAGATTTACGAGTTAATTCTATTTTACACGCCGTGTTTCTAATAAATACACGCAACTGTCGGAGAAAATGGAATCCTTCTACTTGGACTTGGTCGTTTCGTATCAACTTTCTAAAATAGCGTTTTCGACGTTAAAAAAAAGCAGACGATTCGTTTCGTGCCATTAATCAGTAAAGAGTTATGTTCGCTAACGAGTAGTTATTTGAGAGTTTTTAGATTTTAAAGAAACAAGTGTCTTTCTTTGTTTCTAACTTGCCTACAATGAAAATGTATTTCAGAGGAATGCTAGAAGAAAGAAACTGTTCCCCCTTTTTTATCCGAAGGTAATTACCAGCAAATAAAACTCATCAGCTGTACGATTATTACCGACAAATAAAATGGTCTGATTATATTGTTACACCGATTACTTTTTCGAATAATTTCATCGTTTCCCATGTGATTTTTAAGAACAAATTTGGGCCTATATTTGTTGCAAAGCATATTCTATTTCAAGCACGTCGGTGTACTTAACTGTAAAATTAATACTGTTACTGTAACTGTAAAATTAATTCAAAGATACGTTAAACGAGAATATTGGACTAAGTAATTGGACAAAAAGTAATTGAAGAAGAAACATCTAGAACTTCAATGAATATTCAATAAAATACTGGCAAAATTAATCTCGCGTATGAGACATCGAGTAAAATCATTCAAAACGCAGGAATTTCAAAGACATCAACGTGACAGCTGCGCTTTCAAATATAACATACATTGAACGTGCAATTCCGCACGCAAGCATAAGCGAAATTGTAAACGAAAATACGACGGTATTTCTATCAGGAAAACCTGAAACGACGAGAAGATTCTACGTTCTAGATGTACCAAACCGCCACGTGTGTACATTGTACGATTCATCAATTATTCCTCCCACCTGAGGTTCCAACTACGCTCACTGTCCTTCCGCTAGAAATAACAAACACAGCGATAATCATTAAGTTCTATCAACCAGTCATCACTCCTTTCCTCCTTCCATCGGACTGTTGGCCAACGTATCTCACCGAGAAACCGAGAAAACGCGAGAAACGTCATCGAGGGGGCTGTAATGTAACGGAGGCCAGAATGGGAAGAAGAAGAAGAAGAAGAAAAATAAGAAGAAAACGATGAAGAAGAAAGAGAAGAAGAAAAAGGAGGAGGCGGTGGCCGCTGAGACCTGGCAGAGGGAGGCCAGCAACTTCGAGGTGGGGGACAGGGAAACGGAGACCCCTCCGGAGAGATCAAGGTTGCAAAGTAACTCTGATGACGCAATCGCCTGCAGCTGCATCCGGCGACATCTAATTGCTCTCGCCTTGTCATGCCAGCGGCATTATATATCGCGACTGGCCGATCTCTTCCTCTCTCCCGAACAGAGAGGTCCTCTCTGCACGTTTCTTCTCCCTCTTCGATGCTGGACCGAACCGATGCGAACTTTTCGAGTGCAACAGCATGAGGAAGGAACGGGGAGCCTCGAGCTCGCGCGAACAAACTTTGCTCGTAATATACGACGATGTTAAATGATAGTGGCGTGGATAGCGCGGCCAATTTGTGCGCTACCGAACTCGTGATAAAGATTCGTGTGACACTTTCTCTGCTCGCCGCGCGATTCCTTCTGACCCTTCTCGGCGGATCACGTTGATAAATTATTTTGGCAAACAACGTGGTTCTAAACTCTAGATTGTACAGGACCGATTTATTGAGATCAAGAGAGAGAGAGAGAGAGAGAGAGAGAGAGAAAGAGAGAGAGCTTGTGTATTTGGTTAAAAGTTAAAAGGTTGGGGATAGTATTATTGGCATTTCGAGGTTAAGGAAATTTAGGATTAGAATGTCGTGTTTTCGAAATTGTTATTATAATATTGATTCTATCAACGAGATGAAATATGATTTTTGGATTACAATGTACACTCTTTTTTTAATATTATTTTTCTTTCCTTTGACTTATGTTCAAAGAGATAATCGGTCGTTGACCATTGTAGTTATTCAACGTTAGAATCGTTTATTCTATGAAATACAAAATGAATTCGAAATGATTGGACTCATAATTCAGCCGTTAAAAATGTCATGTCATTCAACAGATAACAAATTAATACTTCATATTTCTTAGAAAAAATTCAGAGATTAGATAACGTATTCGAAGAATTTGGAATTTATATCAAATACGTCAAATACTTTAGATCTATCCTGGAATTTTTTTCGTTGCAAAGAAACATGTTCCTCGACATTGAATAAATTTAACGTTAATTAGAACATGTTACTAATTCGATTGACCTTTTGCGTCTGAAAAATCTATATTACGTAAGAGATACTAGATCGATGCCTGTCTTTTTCTGAAAAAGAAAGAAAAAAATCAGCTTTACCAACAGGTCATTGAACTGCATCAAATTCCAAAAAACAGGCCAACGCAATTCAGCCAGAAACTATCAACGTACGTGGTCAAAATAAATACGAAACAACTTCAGAATTTCTTAATTTCCGCGGAACATGTAAAAAGGTACCTGGACATCGATGAAATTTACGGTTAATTAGAATGCAATTTACGATATATCGGCGTTATTGGTGGCATCGGTTGCGCAGCTCAGCAATAACGGGGAAACGAGCGCGAAGCCAAGAGCTAGACATCGGTACCCGCTCGCGGCTACTTGAACGGTGCACGATGAACGCCGCTGCCGGCCAATAATGTTTTTCTCCTCTTTTTATCGCAATATCGATCCACGATCGACACACGGCCCGTAACACGCTGCAATTTAGAAGATGACTCGGCAAGTAAACACGGGTACTCGCGAATCATTCTCGCATCCGCGCACGAGGTGGAACTCGTTTGCGGGTGAACGAGAGATCGGACATGAAGATTCGATTCGATCGGCCGGGCCCTGGCCTCTGAACGAAGAACAGCTTCGGCGTGGACCGGTTTCAAGGTGAATAGCAAGGTGCTCGGCCCCGCGAAATTGCTCCGCGTTACGAGCCTCGCGCTCTGAATCCTTCCTCTTTACCGACGAGGAAATATCGATGGGGGACGGGGGTAGTCGCCAAATGGGACGAACCAGTCCGAGAAATAGTAGCTCGAGAATCTTTCGATGATCTTCACAACGAGCTCGACGCTAACTGCTTGCTGTGCTTCATAGCTGCTTCAAGTTTTGTCGTGGTCTTGTGTTGCACTATTGAGATACGAATATTTTTGAGAATCTTTTAGTGCCTACTTTCGAGGTTCGTTTTTCAAAGGTTTTTCTTAATTTTGATTCTTCTTTTGGAAATTACAATTTATTCAATTATGTTCACGTTGAAATTTAGTATGAAAGATCGTATAGGTCAGATGTTATTACTTGGTGTTTCTTAATGATTCCAAATGATTTCTTAATCGAGCTTGTTTTTTTGTATTCATCATATGAGAAACATATTGTTTAGGAATTTTTATGCTCTATCTATTGTGTGTATCGTTATTCAAACCAAGTTTCGAGATATTAGAAACTTCTGATGAAATTTAGAAATTTGAAAAAACGTACGTATATCGATGAATCTGATGCTTCTTATAGTCATTAATGAGAAACTACAATTATTTTTTAACATAATTATAGTAACTTCTTTTGTAAACACAAATATCTTCAAAACATATTCCACTAATGTTTAATTCTTTATCAATCATTTATAATCGACCTAATCAAGAAGCAACCTGTAAAACCTAGAACTTTCTCAAAAATTGATTCCTCTTATGGCTACTACTATCACCCAGTCACCTTCAAAAAATGATTCCCAATTTATTACGGAGGCCACTCGAGTAGCGAGTATCCTATCCAAACGAACGGAACGACCCCCTCGAGTCTCCCACTCTTTCGAAGGCCCGAAAAAGAGAGACGCACGAAACCGAAAGAGAGAGAGAAAGAGAGAGAGAGAGAGAGAGTGAACCCATACGAAACGCCCCTTATTCGAATCGCTTTTCAAGCGGAGCTCGTTCATCTTGTCCGAACCAAACGCTGACATCCGCCGACGCTTCGCGGCAATCAAACTTGTCGAGAGAACTCGACGTGGTGAGGAATATATTCGGCATGGTAAGCGAGAGCCAAGGTTCTCGGTGGGGCTGTTCTTCCTCGAAAAATGACGAAACTCTTCAAAGGGTATCTAAGAATCCCACTCGTTCCTTAAACACAGGAGATTCGCCGACAGGATGAAATAGAGTAAAACGGAAGACGGCGGGGGGTTACGTCGACGCGTAAAACAGAACTTTAATACCCGGTTGGTCCGGGAACGAAATCGAGGATGCGCGCGTAAAAACGCCTACGTGGTCGTAAACGAAAGAGGCTCGTGTCGAA
>NT_177318.1:1091097-1107848 GCF_000188095.3 Bombus impatiens | reverse complement strand
CGAGCCGTTGGCTCCCCTCGACGCGCGGATTCCTCGCGTTTCCGCTCGCCCTCGCGGAAATCTTCGTCCCCTTTCGTCCCGCGTGTTCGTCGTCCGCGATCCCCGGTGTTTCGAGTCACGAAATATGGATAAGATTTCGTTTCGAGTGGCAGCGGTATTAGAGGCAGCCACGTTCGCCGATGGAAACGAGCGAGCACTGTGTAATCCTGGGGAGAGGCGAAGCTCCTGGGACGAGATATTATTCCGAGCTAATAAGGTGGATATTGAAAATTACTCCGTGAACTCTGGCTGCAACACCAAAGGCGAACCTGTGTTCTTCGTGTCTTCCTTTTGGTAGATGAATTGGCATGATGGTTCTTAGGGGAGGTTATTTTCTTTCTGGCCCTCTATAAAGAGTTACGGGAATTGGGGAAATTTGTCGAGAGTATCGGAGGATTTGGAGGATGTGCAGAGGTGTGAGATATTGGAGGATTTCAGATGGTTGATGTTGTGTTTAAATATAGTTGTTATAGAATAATTTGATCGCGATATTGCAATTGTTAATTGTTCTATAGTTTAATATATTAGCAATGGAGCATCTCAGTTGACATCCTGTATGAGATAATCGTTTGCAATGTATAAACATGAGATATAGGTATCGTATTTTTCAAATAATAGTAAAAATATTAATAGAAAAGATTCTCTGTATGTATTTTGATGTTTTTATAGCAATATCTTCATCGTTTGAAAAATTTGAACATAATCATCGTTCATGGTAAAATCATCCCATCGTTAAAATATTGGTAACATGTATACTTATATGCATTGTTCTTGTCAATTTTAATGGAAGTGTTTTTTTTTTAATAATCATAATTATTATTTAAAAATATTCTTCTCTTTTAATTTCTCAATTTAAAATGTTGGTAAAATATTATTTCACGAAAGAAATCGTATCAATTCCTCAGACAAGAGAAAATAATTCATACTTAAACACTAGCGCGGAATTTTTACGGGGAATATAGTACAAGACGAAATGTTGATTTATAGATAGAGATATTGCTTGCATCATAAAATCGGTATTTATTACGGACGCTCTTCTGTTGCAACAAATTGCGAATAATGCAAGTTTAAACCGCAGTTGGACGTTCAATTTCGAGATCGTTGGGAAACGATGTTTCATTTCGCGAATATCGTTGCGCAAGTTCGCATGGGTTGCGCAACGCGTCTTCTGGCAAAATTTCGCGGCTCTTGCAAACGCATGGCGATTTCCATTTGACGAAACCAGGACCAATCGCTGTGTTGCGAATCGAAAGGGCGAATTATACGCACGATGATGTCACCGAATATTTCCGTGAGATATAATTTTGCCAAGTCCACCGGAAGAAAAATCGTTTTCGTGCTGATTTTGCAAGCAGACGGATTCGTGAATCATCCTTGGCGACTTCCGGCCATCGTGACTCACCCTTTCGAAGGATTACCACGATGAACTGCTAACGAGTTACGATTAAAACAAAAAACTGCATTAACGTAGATAGGCAAATGCTAATAAGAATCATCTGCAACTGTTTCCTTCGTTTTTTAGAAGACACGAGGAAACTGGGTTTTTTTAGAGTGATGTGTAATATTTCATATGATCCATCGTTGACACTTCCAAGAACAAGAATTACTTTTACTCAGAATCTTCAAATTTTACAAATTTAATATTATTATTGAAATTCTCATTTTAAGAATTAATAGCAAATTAGAAATAGCAAATTATATGAGATGAAATTAATTTTTGAGAATTATTAAATTACATAAAATATAGGACAATAAAATATAACATAAATGGGCACTATTAATAATAATAATATAAGTGACATTTCCTACTGATAATCTTTGGAAAGAGATATCGGAAATCTCGGAGATATCGGAGCGTGGACTTTTCTGCATTTATGAGGAATTTAAATGTACAAAAATATACATAGTCCACATAATGTGCAAGAATATGGTAAAATATCCGACGTAAGCCTCTCGTTACAATTTTTAGAGAGTGTTATAAATACATAATTATACATAGCCGTGTGCATAAACGTATGAATTTTCATAAAAACTCTACTAATAAATAAGCAACCACTGCAATCGTCTTAATGTTGCAATTTCTAATTAATATCGCCAAGAGGTCATCCCGGAGATCACTGGCAGAATAGAACGTATTTAATCCTATTTAAATGACGTAACGACGAAACGATATCTGCACCCGTAAATGCGACACGATTATCATTATCGAATGACAGAGTCTCCTATAACGATATCAAATACTCTAAACGCGCAATACATCTTCAAGATGAATGCTGCACGTAGTCGGAAAGAATGACAAGATGGAAGCCATCGTTCAGCATGTGAGCCGCTGAGTTTATCGATGCTCGAACCCCGGTCGACCTTTTCGAAAACTATGGGGGGAAACACCATGAAGTGGGGGGAAAGGGCCACGTTAATATAGGGCTGCAGGGTCGTACACAGCGAAAGTGGGATGAAAACCCCTCGAAATCAAATCAATTAAGCCACGTGCAACCCCACCCTCTTCTTCGTTGCATCGGTGATTGGATCGGTCGAAAGATTTTCACAAAATGGAGGAAATCAACTCTCGATCGTTTTGGTCTATGAAGAAGATGGATTTTCGCTTAGGAAGTGAACTTAATGTTATTACAAATAATGTATTTAAATCCTAGTTTTAAGGGAACGTAAAGTAGAATTGTTCAATCGTCGTGTCTTTCAAACGATTTCTTGGTTCCAAACGATGACGCGTATTAAGGCCTTTTTTATTGTCTGAGATTACTAGAATATTATGGCTTGTTATTTGTCTGGGTTGTGGTATCAATACGAAGAACATCAAATAAATGACCGTCATATCTTTTGGTTTCAAATGATGATGAGAATGAAGATATTTTTGATTGTTTCAGATTGCCAGGATATTATATTAATTACAACTAATTTTTCCCGTATCGTAACAAGATGTACGAGAATTACATCTTACAGCTACAATCTTACTTTTAAAAATTCTACATATTAAATAAAAAAGCGTCAATTTCAAAAATTTCTAATTAATCAAATTAATCAAAATAATTCACCAACTAACTAGCTAATGATGCAAGGGGTCTGAATAAAAAGGCCTGAAAGATGAAATTTACTTAAAGATAGTATAACTCCAAACAGAAAAGACAAAGACTAAGATTCGTCATACTATCAATAACACGTAACTAAACCAACTATCCAAACATCCAACTTCATTTTATTTCACTCCCATAAACCGCGAAACTATCCTTATATCCACCCCCCTTATCGAGCGAGATCGAGAGGACTCGACGCGATTGGATATGGAAAAGAGGAAGACAAAGGTGGCGAATCGAGAGGGAGAAACGGGGAAAGCGAGGGCGGAAGGGTGAAATCGCACGCGTGACGGCTCGCCAGTTATATTTGCGGACGGGAAATCGGGGAATCGCAGAAGTGGGACGCGGGAAATTTCCAATAAAGGGAAATCCAACATTCGGTGCCGGCCGGCTGCGCGTCAGGCAGTCCAATAACAAAGCAATAACTATCGACGATGCGCGCACTGCCATTATACGTGTCTACCGGCATCCACGTAAACGTGGCTACGTGACGGTGTGGCCAATGCAATTGCATAGTCATCTCACCCATACTCTGACTATTCACCCCCTGCGCTCCTGCTTTTCTATCTCTGTTTCTCTAACTATAGGTATTGCAACGTGTGTTCCTTTGACATACATATATGCGTATGTATTGTGAATATTTAAGTTGAAATTGGTAAATAGACGACTATTACGTGACACAGTAGTCATTAACGTGTGTATAGTTTTGAAAGTAAATATTATCCTTTTTAGCGATGATATATGTAGAGAAAATGCGAGAGGAAAAAGTATTGCAAAAAGTATTGCAGAGGAAAGCAGTGAGGACATTGAGCATGAAACTTTGTTGAGATAGTAGTCGAATATTTGTTGTAAAATTATAAATACACGTTTAGTGCGATGGTAAAAATTGTGTGACTCGTGATAGAAAATTTTTGGAATTATGTCGTAAAAAGATCTTTCAAAATATTTCTCTTTCTACTGTTGACTTGTTATTTTGAAATAATACGATCGCAATTAGAAATTCATTTTCCGTAGCAAATTTAAATGAATCTGTAAAATTTGTCAAATCTCACCCTTTTTCGTCAATGCGAGATGTAATTCCTTCGATCATAAACGGAATTAGAAAACAAACCAATCGTTTAAAAAATTTCTTTCTACATTGTATTAACAAGCACATATATAAAAATAATTTATAAAAATTGAATGTTAATTTATGATCTTTCGTTTGATATAATGTTCAATGTTCTCTATTATCAATCTTTACAACTCTATGGGGAATATTCGAGGAATTTCAATTATTTTCACTTATGATTTCAAACTTTACCACTTGAGAGTAATATTTTATTAACATAGTTCTTCAAGAAGATACTCCTCGCACGAACTTTCATGCTTAAATAAAAAAAAACTTAGTAAAATCTTCAATTATCTTCTACAAAAGAACATATGTTTTACCAACATCAGTTATTGAAATGGAATTGTCGAAAAAAATGCAGAGCAACAGATAATCGACAGGATGAATACGTAGAAAAGGTATATCGTTGTCGAGGCGAGGTCACGCATGTTCGCGCGAATGCGTCAGCCACAGTCGCGTGAAACGATCCGAATTTTGGGGCGAGATCGTCGCGCTGTAACGTCCGGTTCGATCGGTTTACTGCGCGGCCGCGATCGTACGGTTTATCACATCCGGAAATGGAATTGTTAGGGGCGTGTTATATACCCACCGTCGACTGCCTAACCCTGATTTTTTTTCATTCCGGCGCTCGTTTTTTCACCCGAACTGACCGCACGAGCGCTAGCTGTCTCGCGTCGATGAATGGCGCGTTCCCAAAGCAATGAGCGGGATTGTAATTCGTCCAGAGGATATGAGTTGCGAATGACAGAGTTTAGCGATTTTTTCCCGGGATAATGAAATATTTTTGAACGAGAAATACTGCCTTTTCTTTGCAAATTGCAATATAATACATCGTTTTTCTTGGTTTGAATATTGGTCTTTTGGTCAATACTTTAGTGATTGCATATTGTTTCATCAAATGAATATATTTGATGTTTCGGAAAAATGATTAAGATCGTTTTTGGGTATATAAAGAAGGTAGAACCATGAAATAAAAATAGGTAAACGTTTCAAGCAACAGATCGATAATAATTTTCAATCGAATATAAATGCAAAATTTACAAATGCGAAAATTTATCTTTGTATCGTTCAACTTTGTAATAATATCATTCAATCAGGGATTCAATCTTATGATATTTTCTATGCTTCTTTAATTTCTAACAATTTATGTATCTAAAATCCTTCTCATCAAATACAGATATATGAAACTCTCATAAAAATTCTTATAAGACAGTATGTTAAAGAAGCAGCTTATACCAAAGTAAACGTGTCACGAGCAAGGAACGACCCGCAGTTTCGTCAGAGACAAAGAAGAAACGAAAGTTTCCGGTCCCCCTGGCGCGCTTGACGAACGTCGAAACCCCATAACGCTCGCCCATTAGGCCCATCACGCGATCAATCGTCGGGCTTCGAGGCGACCTTCGTCGTTTATTTAATTATTGATTGCACCTTCCTACGCATCCCCTATTCGACTTATTGTTATGACAGCGTCAAGAGCGCTCTTTGAAACGCGAGATTAAACCGCACCAGATTCCACGTCCGGCACTCTACAACGGAATCGTTCATTGTTCGTCCGATCGATACTTTATGCGATGTAATTCCGCTTCGATAGAACATTGCACCTGACATGTAACGTTACATCGCTCGTAATACGCACATAGATTTACCAGACACTTATAGACACTTTCCATATTCGAACACCTATAGACATCTTTTATGATCACGTTGTGTATGTTATACGAAACATTTTGTAATTTTATTAGCACCGTTTGGAGACTCGACTATCCCAATTATATCGGCAAAAGTTTCTTACACTTTGATTCTCATTTTTTTGTTCTTTGTTTTAGAATAGAATCCCCCGGCTTTATATGGTCTACTAATATATGATCATAGTGTTTTATTTATTTGAATCATTTACAAGCTGGATGCATAAACCGGAACGCATAGAAAACTAACAATTACGAAGACCATTTTTTAAAATTTCCCTTGGAACTTGCGATTGTTCGTTCTGTTCCCTTACGATAGATAAATTTACGAAGAGATATCGGTTATTAATTCTATATTTACCTAATGTGAAATCAATAACGGCAAGAAACTTGATCAGTTTGGCTATTGAGAGATTCGTTTCTCGAAAATACAAATCCAAAATCAACCCTACGCTTGAACAAAGGAAATCCTTTGGTGTCACTGGATGTCTACGCGGCAATCCTTCGAAACCTTCGAAAACCTTTCGATCTGTCGCCGACATGCCCTCTGACAATCCCGAAACCATTCTCGTGCCATCCATCTATCCCGAGTCTGTCGCATAATAAGCTGTTCGGGGGTTAAGCGGGAAACTCGTGCCTCCCAATCACGAGAAGGGTAGAACAGCGTCAGGGGCGAGGGTTCCCGCGCTACCAAAAAAGAAGAACAGGGGGTGGCTAGAGTGGGGAGACTGGGCTATAAGAGAGAAAAGAAAGAGAAAGGTGAACGGTGTTTTTCAGCAGAGTAAACCGGGGCGGTCTGTTGGGGGTGCATCACACACGCGGCATTTATGCGAGAATAAAAGAGGCCACCCTCGCCCCGACGTAGCGCCATTTTTATCGTGTGCACCACGCCCGTAACCAAGCCCCAAACCACCCCCCAGCTCCGCTTCGGTCAATCGTCCGGCCTGGATGATCGTGCGCGCGCGACCGATCCCCGTTTAACCTGGATGCGTGCAAACAACGCGAGACGCTTTTGATTTCACCCCTATTTTTTCTTCTTTCTTTTTCCTACATTTTGTCCCGTGTTTTTACCCCTTCCTTTTTTCCTGACCGGGGTTTTTTCGATTCGTTCTGTTTCCTACGAGGAGATCGGACCGAAATTTTCCGGCATGCGGAACAAGTACCCGGCCTTTGTTTCCTCTGTCGATACGGTTGATCGGCGCTAGAGCTCCACGGTTAAACGCGACCGTGCTCGACTTCGATAGAGTTACACGCGCAGAAATGATAGGATGAACATTTTTTTTTCACAACGCTGTTTTTTTGCGTCACACAGTTTTGTTTTCATCTTCGGTCTCCTGCGTCTCCTTTTTCCAATTATTTTCAATTGTAAATTGAAAGCAAGAGTCGTCGACAAGGTGATGATTTAATTGCTAATTACTCTCGGCGCAATGAAATCTCTAGAGAACAATTTAAAGAAAGAAAGAAATGTATAGAAAAATCTTATATTTAAGGAAAGAATCACAGGGAATCGGTAAAAAAGTAAAGGCAGGAAAGTACAAAGAACAAAGAAGAGTATGCAATAGTAAAACTAGGGTGGAATTTGCAGTCACGAAAAGTGCTATAAATTATCAAAGCAATAGGTAGAATGCCAACTTGTAGAGAAATATGACGTTCTAAATATTCGTCAATTCATACATCTTTGACTTCATCCCCTGTAATGTTTCCTGTCGATACACGAGCATGCTAACCATTGCTCATACGAGTCTTCCTAAGATCTTTGTAACGTTCTCGCGAACGCGAAAGGGACGCATGGGGTCGGTTCTCGTAAACAGGATACGTCGTTACAAGGGGAGGCTAGCATCCCTCTATTAGCATATTATAGTGCTAGCACGGCGGCACAGTAGGCAATAAAGTAGACAAGTAACAGTCAGCACCAGTAATCCCTGCGATAGGGCATGACAGAACGATAATAGTAATTCGAGCACGACGTACAAATCGTTTGTTTCCCCTGCGGAAGTTTTATAAGTCCTGATAAATCCTAATTTGCAAGTTTCGTTATTAGAAATCTGAGATAAAATATAATCATAGTAAATGCAAATAAAAATCTGACATTGGGACATTTTCTGTTCTTGAGATAAAGCGAAACTGAATTTCTACTATGTATTAGAAAATTGAATAGAACAGATTCGATTCAGATTTCCTTAAATTGCTGCATTTTTTGTAATGAAAGTTTAATTCACAAATGTATTTGTATTCTTGAAGCTATTTTAAGATTTCCTGTAAAGTACAATTGTCATTATTAAATATCGTATAAATCAAGAAATATTATTAGAAAACTAAGATTCTATTTAATTTAATAAATCTAAAGTTCTACATTTGTGAAAACCGTGCAATGTTGTTTCTTAGTAAACAGTCTGTCATCAATTTTCTGAGATAATGAATAACATAATTGACAACTAGAAGAAGTTAAAACATTATCCGAAGATTTAGACATCGATGAACTTAATCATCCGATATTACAGAGTTATAAGTTTCTGAAACATGCGTATACATGTAAAAACAAAGGATCACGGAAAATACAATTTCTGCTGTTTCAGCGTTATTTCACTGCTATCGTGACTATTGACGCGAATCCAACGATTGTATAAAAAATTAATATTCAGCTGGAAAAGGTGCAGCAACGTCCAGAACAGTTTACTCGTTCCATTTCGCGCGTTAACCGACCACTCGCCGGCGTGATCATCCGAAAGAAGAAAACGAAACGCGAGCTCACTCCGGATTAGCGAGACGTGGTCGGCTATTGATCTCGTTTTTCATTCGCTTTTTGCCGGAGCAGGTTTTCGATCGGTGACGAGCAGTAGGCGCCGTAATAAATCGTGATGTTTTTACAAAAAAGACAATTTTTATCGGAGTCAACGACAGCGGCCGCTGTGGCAAGTCTTTTTACTCCTTCTTACTTCACTACTTCCACCCTCTTATCCTTTTCGCTATTTTAAAACTGGTTCTTCACGGTACAAATCGAAGGATCGTCGAACGATGCAAGTTCATTGAATCTGTCAACCTTTTCAATTTTACAGCGATATATGTCTGAGATACTAAGGGTTCCGCATTTCTACTTTCGGAACTTTTATTTTCTATATTTCGCATTTTTATTTCAGGCGCCTTAATGTGTGCGTTCACAGCGACTTTATTGGAATGTTAATCTTCTCGATTACAGTTCTTTGGCTCTTAATTAAAAGAATCTGTAATAATATACGGTTTGAGGTTATTCGTAGATTGTTATTAAGGAATTTTAATTTCCACACATCCGAAATGCTTGAATTGCGTATTTCTATCCTGCGAATTAATTTGAACGCTACTTTCTACTTTTTTAGGATGTTGTCCTCTCTTTTAGAACCCTTTAATTAAGAACTTAATGTAGGATATCGTCTTGCTTATGGATGTAACAATTTTAATATAATTAAAGATAAAGTATAAGAGTGAAAATGAAACTTAAACAACGTTGTCTGCGAATTTTAAGATATTACGAACGATGAAATTCCTAATGAAGGAAATTTCGACCAACTGCATATATCTAAAAATGATAACTAATTAACGCAATAGTAAGATATAGATTTGTTAGAAAATTTATTTTTCTGAGGTCAGCTACGAGTACGTTAAAAATTGGAATAAAATTAAAAAAAAAAATGCTCATTGTATTTGCAGCACGGCTTACTGAAACAACTTCATATCTACATTTTCCTGTGCGTAGACAACTTCCAGATTCTGCACATTGTTCGTTCGACATGTATGTACCTGGCTCATCTCTGGTTAGCACGACTAACAAACAAGCTGACCAACGAATTATAAACATCTGGTTTGCAACGATATTAGAACAGGCAAGACAGTGTAGCTCTTAGGAAAGTTCTTCGACATTACGGAAATATTTGTCGATAGATCATCCGTTTTCTTCATTCCGGTTTAAGATGAATTACGATACGGTTTACGATATAGTAATTATCTTATCGTAAACAAAGTTGCAATATTGTTTTAATGTCGTGGACATTTCACTACGAGCGTGTAATTCTTACATAATCAAAAATTTATCATAGATCGTCGATCAAGACGAACCGGGTTGACTCTTGTTTATATGATTAAAGATACCGATAGAGATATATTAGAACATAATATGTAAAAATAAAGATGATGTAGGATTGAATCTAATTGATAAAATAGTAATACACGAAGTGATACAGATTTCAACGAGGAATAACAAGTAGATAGAAATAAAAGTGGTTTCAGCCCTCCCTAGCCAGACACCACGTGCTCGCAGTTTACAGTAGAAAGTGCTCATTTTAGCGAATGCTACATAGCAAATATTACACGGTACATTAAACAAATTATTAGTCAACCGTATTTAACACTCGATTTAACTCTCCTATTAATACTGTAGGCTCATAGATACGCCACAAAGCTTTGATTAACAATAAATTGAATTTTCCTTCGATGTTAATTTCATTTTAATTTATGTTCTGTACGTAGACCAACAATAACATCTATTCCTTAAAATATACAAAACAAGTTAAGATCAAGTATCCTAAAATTAAACTACCTAACTAAAACTTAACTCAAATTATTAAAATCGTCTACGACCTAACGATACTGGAATCATTAAGAAATTAACATTAAAAGACTCAAACTATTAGTGCTATCGTTTCACACAAACTATCATTGTCTATTTTCCGGTGATACCCAAAAGTCGACGATTAAAACGCGATACCGTCCAAGGACCAATACGAGGAGTTCCAATAACATCAAGGAATTAGATTCTTCGGTACCGTTTTTCCTCGTTGAACAGGTGCGGCGGATCCTCGGTGACGCGAGGAGCGCGCGATTTTCTCACCGTTTTCACGACGGGGAAACCGAACGAACCGCGATAAAGATCAGCCGCCACCGCCGCCTACCTTAATTTTCATAGCGACTGGCGAATAGCGGCCGAGCGTTTGTCCATTAAATTCCGCCATTTTAGATATCGCGGGAGGGGTGTTTCGCTTCGTTTCGCAACCTAAACACGTGTACGTACGCGATACATACGAGCACACCTCATAGTGTGTAGACGGAGGGGACGTAAAAGAAGTGGCGGAACAGAGAGGGTCGGGAAGAGGAAAAGAGAGGCAGCAATAAAAAAGTAAGGCGCTATCGCAACGAGGAAGTCGGTGTTTCGCGGTTGCGTGCTCGGCATGAGTTGACGTCAGCCAAGATGGCTGCCGGCCGGCCCTCTCCTTCATCATCGCGGAACACGCATACACACGCACGCCATCATACGCGCGCGTAGGCGCAATGACACCGGGGAGGTTCCGGGGCAGATTAAGTGATTAGCTGGGAACGGAAGAGGGGAAAGGATGGGGGTAAACTGAACCGACAAAAATCACATGACACATTTATATGTACATAGATATCGTTCTATGAATTGGTTCGGTTGACTATAAACTTTTCATGTTTTTGATAAGAAAAAATATATATATGTATTTCATAATAACAATTATATTTGTTATTATTATTTAACGCGAGGATATATTGCGAATAGTTTACCAGTGTTTTCGCTAGTTGGATTTTTCTAAGCGCAACTGACAAATGAAATTTAAATAGGGATTTGTCTTTCGATATTCTAGCGAGTACTTTAGTGCGAATTTACAACATGTTCTGTGCATTTATTTTTTTTTTTTTCTTTTTTGTACAGAAGAAGAATCGAAATGTTTCACAAACATACAAATATTCATAGTCCAATTATGAAAATCTGATTCATATATGTATAGAAGATTGAGTTGATTGGATGACTCTGAGAAGGAGGAGAAAGGAAGACTGCGATAAGCGCAATTCTGCAGCTGCTGATCTTGTTGTTCAGAAGAAAATATTTTCTTATCGATGAGGGATTATGAATAGAGCTGATGTAAAAGAATTTTGCGTTGAGATCTTGCGACCTCGCGAATCAGGGTAATAAAAAGAAAAATAATTATTCCGTTATAGATGCACGAGAAGTTCGTCGAGCTACAAGTTTATAACGATATTTTGAATATTCTTGTTGAATTAGTGGATAGCCCGTTTCACGATTAGACATTGTAATATCACGCCAAGTAGAAAAATCCTTCTTACAACTTCCATGAAGTTAGAGTGACAGTAGTCGAAATCGGTATTGTTTCAGACTTAACTGCTATATTATTTCCGCCTTCGTTTCTAAATTTGTTCACTGTGATTCATTAGAAAGAATCGTCATTATCCATCCCTGTACTTTTAAAACAATTATTTATCCACTATAATCAAACGTTCATTCACGTATCTAATAAGTACTCTATACTCTTGTATCGTGAATTCCATATTCAGAAAAAGAAGGATTTACGAGACGCGCAAGTGTACACATTAAACTTCCCTATATAATTTTCCGATACATCGAATAACCAGTTGCAGATTGAAAAAGTAAATTAGAAAGTAGAGGCAAGAAATCGGAGCATGTTTGCACGCGATTAATGTGCATTTCGAAGAACTGCAACTACCTCATTGTCAGTCGGCAAGAAAACGACAATTTAAAGAAAAACAAGCCGTCTCGTGACAAGACTGTCATTTACTTGTGGCACTGTGCAATCGGACTCCCGGGACCAGCGGCGGAAAAAATCGCGTTTCGATATTCCGAGAATCGGGCGCTTTGATAAAAAAAAAAAAAAATAAGGCGATAAACAAGGTAAATCAACGTCACTCTTCCAGGATCTAATAGAATTGTAAAGAACTTTCACTCTTAAAGAATCTAATTTTTCAAAGTCATTCTTTTTTTTATTACACGTTTGTTGTTCGAGTAACGTAGTAACACTCGACTTGTCCACAAAACATTAATGCGATTAGTTGGAAACGGTTTCCGCCTCGACCTGAGATGGATAATCTTGAACGATAAACACGATTTACGCTCGCGTTCCGAGATAAATAAATCAATGGCTCGCGTGGAAACGCTCGTTACGTGCCACGCGAACGATATTCGCCGCGGCCTCGATCGCGCGCGATACCGATCCATAATCACAAGTAATTGCATGGGACTCTTTTCAGTTTGCTCGTTTCTGGCCCGGCGTGCGCGTGATTGAATTTATAACGGCCTTTCAGTCGTTCAATCGTCGTTCCGCTCGCGAACTATTCGCGGAATCCGCCTACGTCGGCGTGTGTTTTCTTCGTTTCAGCCGAGAGCAGGAATTTTTTTGCCACTGGTTACAGTTGGATCATTTTCGATAAAAAATATTGCCTCAGCTGGTTTGTCACGAATATATTTTACATCTAATGGCTTTGTTTTCTTCTTGCTTTATGTAACTTGAATTCTTGAAATTCAATCGAAATATGAATATCGATGAGAAGTTATTTGCTTCGAAGCAAAGTAGTTCGCTTAATAGATCAAATTTGCTTGTGTAAATTTACCGCGACTCTTGAGTATTTTTTCTTTTTCTCCAACTAACTGAAGCTTCTGTGCTCTTGTGTACAGAGTCATACATTGGTATAACAAATATCGTAGAAATGTTTGTATGTTTGACGGAAACTAAATTCAACGAGTAATCGATTACGGAGAAGTGTCATCTCCACAAATTGAATATCTTTGAACGTCAAGTGGCTACCAGTATTATAATCGATTTTCGATAGTTGGTCAAATATAATTTTATCAAATCGGACATCTTTAATGCATTTAATGCGAAATAATTTCGATTTTGTATGCAGCGTTGTGTTAAATATCAGTGACTTGGCAAATACAGTCTCATCCAATTATATCTTTCAGAATATTACTTGCATAATGTTCCACGTGTAAAAACATCAACGCAAATTTACTTTTTACTCTATATGTATAATGAACATCGACGTGGAAACATTGTACGAAGCTTGCTATTAATTTCCGTCGATCGTAATTTCCATGCAGCCGGCGAATGCTTACCGGTTAAAGAGCGACGTTAACGAAAATTTAACGGCGAGTTAACGACGCGACACGCTGAGCCAGTAACCCATAAATGCGTACACCGGGGGTTGAACAGAGCCGTCGTGGAGGGAACAAGAGAGAGAATGCGAGAATGAAAGCGGAAGATAGAGGCACAGAGGGAGACGAAACGGGAGAAGAGAAACGGAGAAGAGAGAAAGAGAAAGAAATTGGGATCCAGGAGGGGGAGAAATCTGTGAGCGCCACCCTTTCGTATGTAAATTCTGGAACACCTGGAGGCAAAGGTCGCATGCAAATCAGTCCTGTAGCCATCTGATCGGGGCCCAACCGCGGCTCCTCGTGCAAACACGTGTTTTTTACAGCCTCCGAAAATCGTGTCGGTGTTCGCATATTTTTCTTTTTTTCTGTTTTGTTCTTTTCCTCTCCCCTCGTCGTTTTTGTCCAAACCGTTGCTCTTTATCGGGTCGCGATTTCGGGAAACACTGATCGACCAATCGGAATATATTTTTAGGCGATTCAACGCATGGTGGCGTTCTGTTTGCCGACATGCGGAACGATTTTCATGGCAAATATCAACTGGCCGGTTTACAGAGAGAGCCAGAGAGTAGAGGGAAAAAAGCCACCGCAGAGGCGCGGTTTATCAAATTTTTTCCCCTCGCTTGATTCCCTCCCCGCTACCGCCACTCGACTACTACCATCACCATTAATTCGCGAACGTGTCTCCGGCAGGGAAAAAAATCTGCACCACCGGTGAAAACAACAAATCCGATCCCCGGCCCGCGAATCGACCATCGAGACGATTAATTCGCCGTGCATGCTGGCTTTTTTTTTTTTGTAAAGTCGCGTGTAGTCGAGCAACAGTCGTGAATCTGATCGATGGTATTTTAGTATTTAGAGCAGAAAAATCCATTGTGTGTACAGTACCGCTCAAAATTATGCGAACGAAAGTTATTTTGTATAGAACGTAATTTAATTATGAAATTACAAAATTCAGGACGAGTACAAGGTTTATTAAAGGTATCGTAAAGCAATGTAAAAAATTGCGTCTGTATGTGTCAGATAATATGGTATTTTGGCTTTTAATCGTCCTCGGCACGTTTGATTAAAGCATACGTTTTATCAAGTTAGAAATGACAGGCTATGATGATTAATACCAGCAATAATATTTAAAAATTAACATCTCTCTAAATTCTGTGTATTTAACTTCTCATTTATTATTGTTTCATTAAAATTCATGTATCATTAATAAAAATCGTCTCAAATCTCCATATACTTAAAAATGGTAGTATACGTGTGTATATCTGAGAGTAGATGTTGCGGGAAAAAATGCAATTGTATCGCAGTTTCATTATACAATAGCTGATGATAGGTTTGAAAGACCTAGGTGAGAATTAATGACGGGTAATTTTTCCCGATCGCAGATAAGAAGTATCGATCTACATAGCAATCGATTGTCGGTCAATGCACAAGCGCGATTGTCTCCTCTTTAGTATAATTTATTCAGAGAATCTGCTCGGACAAATCAAAGGATTTTGATTGTTATTCGCGCAACACTGCGCACAATTTTTCTGCTGTAGGTTTGTTGTTCGCGATATTCTTTGATATTGTTCGAATAATAAGCAAAAAGTGAAAGGCTTGGTATATTTCATATAAAATGTCCTTCGTAGTTTTATATATATTGTAATATGTTTTACATAACACGTTCTTCGTATATAGTTAATTATTTTATAACGTAAAGCTATAAATGAACTCGAAGACGCGTAAAAAGTGATATTAATCAGTCAAGCAACTGGCGTTTGTTAGAAAATCACAGTTTGATGTCAGGGGATGTAATAGACTGGGTAAATTAGATTCTGATTAGATTCGAAGGGAAGAAACTATGAAATTGTATCCGTCGAAAGAGGTCCATAACTAATTAAAATCCTTCTCGAGGAAGTAATTAACCATCACGGCGCGAACCAATCAAAATTAAAATCTCCGGGAGTCTGAACAAAGAAATAACTCGTAAAGCAGACTCTGAAGTAATAATTTCCTACCCTTCTAAAATATTATAATAAACTCGTCGCTACACTTCGTATATATCTTTCATCGCCAATCGAACCAAATTATACATGATACATAAAGAATTGTCTTTCTAGATATTTAGTAATTCTCAAACAGTATTGCGCATAAGTGCCCGAACACTTTGATCGATTTGTAATAATAGTATGCGAGTGGTACCAAAAAATAATAATTTCACTATCCTCTTGTCGTCAGGAGTTGTCGGGCCAGTAATGTTAAATTACCCATTCTTACTATATATAGTTACTATTTAAATATGACTAGTTGTATTACCCTATGAGTCTTTCTGTATCTAAAAGATCCTTTTTAATCTGACTTATAATTTAAACACTCAGAGATCTAAAGATAAAATGCTTGTCACGTAACAAAATATTCCTATAAGGTTCGATAATAACAAAAGTCAGCTCTATTATTGAACATTATTGAACGTATAGCATTTCGCTAGACATTTCACAAAATTTCTGTAAAGTTTTAGAGCATGGATGAACATTTTAATCGTTCTAAGATCCCAACAGTGAGCAAACCCACTTAAAGTCACTCGACTCAGTTGTTTCTGCAAAATCGTTTTTCATTGATCTTCAATTATTGCTCTTATATTTACTTAATATTACCCATTGTTTTCATCAATGTGTGTTAACTGCATATAGTTGTCCAGATATGATCGCAGATCTAAATTGTATTACATTCATTTGTTTTGTGAAGTACTCAAACATCTATAACAGTTTATACTCGCGGAAAGAAACAGCGGATAATACACGTATGCACTGGGTGGTCCTACGAAAAGGAATCTATCCAATTACCCCCTTTTAATTGCCCGTTTCTCGGATATTCTATGACCGCCTGGAGGCGCG
>NT_177318.1:1075893-1090721 GCF_000188095.3 Bombus impatiens | reverse complement strand
GGGGCGCGTCCATTTCATATTCAGGCATTTCGAATGCAAATACACGTAGCAGACATATTAATTCCCCGTGTCTTTACACCATCTATAGAACCTGAGCGCGAATTTTTCGTTTCGTTCTTATTTCCCCTCCCCCTTACATTTCTCGCTCGTTTTCTCTACGATTTTTTCTTCCTTTCTTTCTTTCATGTACCAACGTGGCTCGCGGCGATGCCAAGCCAAGCTGAGAAAGTAAAAAGAAGCTGAAAAGCGAGGTGGACGTGCACCACGTCGTCCACCGCACCGGTCGGCTTGCCAACGCTTTCTAATTATTCTCTTCGTTAACGACCCCGGCCCCTTAATTGGCCAACGTGACGATACAAATCGTAGTTTCTTCCATACATATGTATGCGCGATGTAAATCCGAGTAAACGCCGCGATATGAGCGAGCCGCATGGGATAGAGACGTCACCGCGGCCCTGAAATACGCCCGCAAGAACTGCTTAATTATGCGCGAAACGTCGTCGATTTTGCTCCTCCTGTTGCCCGGCACGATCGTAGAAATACGTGCTGCCCGTCCCTTTTAACCCCTTTAACGCGGGAGGTCGTTTTTTTGTATCTTTTTGTTGCGCCTTGCCAGTATTTTTTCGCTGAGAGATTATACTTCATATTCATCGACGTAGGTACTTCGAGTTTTTGTTCAATGTATAGTCAATAAGCTTCGGTGGTTCGAATGGAGATTATAATTTAACTTCGCGAAGAATTTCCTTCTGGATAATAGGTCGTCGACTTGTAGTAGTTATTTCATTTACGAAATACTCGTTTTTTTCTTCGCTTCTTATTTACGCTTAAGTATAATGAATAGACTGCTGATGTTTATGCGAACGTGGAATATTGAAACGTGTAAAATTATATAGAATGTATATAGTATACAAGAATGTACAAAATATTCATTTAATATTTGTAATGTACTCGGTACGATGCACAAAGGATGAAATAATTTACGTGGTAATGGAGCTATAGTGAATGTACGTTATCTGAAGCTCATCGTAAGATAGGGAATTAGTGTTTCATAAATTTAAAATATTCCGTGTTTTTCTTCTTAAAAAGAATTGTTTGATATCATCGTTTTTTAATTGACATAAAATTTATAGAAATATATATGTCGAAATATGTTTGTAGAAAATTTTTGACATGAATTTTGGTTACATGCAAGCTGCACTGGTTTCGCAGCTTTGATGATTCTTTTATACTCCTCAAATTTCTCGACTTTTTCGCTCGAACTTTAAATATTTTATATAGCTTCGCTATTTAAATAGCTTCTTTTCAATCCATCTGGAATCTTTATTTTTCATGATTTTAATTCCCAAGGTTCGTCTCGCTAGGTACATGGCAACCGTATTTTCCCCCGTGACGCGAAACCAACTTCTCGTTTTTTCCTTCCAAGAAGGCTACGGGTGACAGACACGGGTCTGATAGGCAGGAATTAGCTTGAAACGCGGCCCGAAGTTCGGCAAGTTCGGCCCTCCTTGGCAATTATTGATCTGATAATACTCGCGGGCCAACCGGTGCACACGATCCGTCTATTTAAGTTCGTTACGTGCACGAAATGCACTTTCGAGTTTCCCAACTCTTTCGGCCGAGTGCGCTCGTTGTCAGCTTAAATAATTGAAACGTCCGTCCGACTACGTTACGAAAATTTACGTTCTTCGTTTATATCGAGGGAGATCTAAAATAATAATTTTCATGAATATTTTAGGAAATATTATATCCTGTCATAATACAGGTGTATCTTTATCTCTTCATTATCGAAATGGTGGATCTATAGAGAATAAGCTATTTTATACAAGAAACAGTGTTCTTGCCTTTTTCTGATATTGGTCGACATATTTTAAATCTTTAGATATAGGATAAATCACGAGCAAATAGTTTTCTTAAAAATCTAAGTACAATATCAATAACACCTAGAATTCTAAGAAAAATTACCGATCAACAAATAATAGACATCTTTCGTAACAAATAGTAACCACGTCATTGAATCAAAATTTGTCAAAGCTAAAATTCTCCACATTCCTGACTATAACTCCAAACGTGCCGTTCCTACTATCCTATGGAAGTTCCCATTATTACCCATAAACAATTTCCACTTCCCTTCACTAGTAACAAAAGAAACGAATCAAAACATGGATATCAAAGCAGAAAATTACCGCGAAACTTCGTAGCGGGAGCTCTTTCACGTAGCGTGTCCAATGTGCAAGGTATCGAACGAGACACGCGTACACGGCCTCATAAATCGATCCTGCTTACAATTATGCTACGAGTCCAATAAATTAGTTTTTTTCACCGATGGCACTTTTGCAAAGGCGTTTGCGTGAAACGTCTGGTAATATTATCATTCCTGTTCGTTTACTCTGTAGTCGGCCTGCGTTCGCCCAGCGGCGTTTATCGGCGTTGCGTGCACGATGGCATATGACGCTGAGGAATTTTTTAATGGTGTCCCATTGCGCCAGAGGTTCGTTAAATTTCATGGAGAAATATGGCTCGGTTTCTGTCGTTGGCGCGGGCCGAACGCCGGGCCAGCTCGTAAACACGCTGCTCGAACCTTAAATTTTTCCTAATAAGGACACGCTATCTGGCCCATTATCGGGGACCCCGTTCACCATTGTCCCGTTAAGACACACGCCGTAATCGGGACCTGTTCCAGATAACGCGTAATTAATTATGGGGCGCGAGAAGATTAGCCGTGGTCAGCCACCGAGCCTGTTTTTTAGAGACTTCTCTCTGTTAGGGAAGCTTGTTTTTCGTCCCGTTTCGTCTCTTATCTTTCTTTTTAGAAATCGTGGCTACTCTCTGGGTGTGTTTAGGAAACGAAAGTATCTGTAGTTTTAATCTCTGGTTATTGGAGAAATATACTATTAATAAAAAATTCTACCAAGAAAAAATGGTACACCTATATCTTTTCGTATCTATGCTTATTTAGAGGATTTTGTTCTGAGTTTTTAAAGATTTAGAAGTGCGTACGGTAGTGTTCGAAACATGTAGATTTTTTATTTTTAGATTATTCTAATATCGTTGTTTAGGTATCTAGAGAGTTTATCTTAAATTACAAATTTTATCGCCTATGCGTCTTTCCCTTGGATTTCTGAATTCTAAAGAAACCGAATTAAATTCGAAGTTAGATTCAATTCAAGTATCTTCGCTTTCTTTTAATGTTTTCATTGGCAATTTATTTTCTCAATTTTTCTCCTGTAGCAGCATAATTTATATTGTTAATCGCAATTTCGTGAATGAAGTAATGAGAAGTATACAAATCTTTCCATTAAAGTTTATCTTTGCTCGTAGTTTACTTGGAATTAAGTTAACTGTCAAAAAAATTGTTTGCTTATACCATTTCTTTTTTAAATCTCTCAATTAACGCATTCAAATATAAAAAAGAGAAGTAAAATAGCCATAGTCGGACGAGGGAAGATTTATTTTCAAGAGTAAGGTGTTCTTAAGCCAAGTTAACGATCGTTGAAGACTAGTTGGCATAATGGGTAAATGTAGATACTTCATTTTATATTCCGTGGGTGACGTTTGAAGGAAAAGTAAATTGATACTTTACTCTAGCATCGAGTAAAGGTTAAAGACTATACATGAACATAATGGTGTATGTCTAAATCTATTTATTGCAGACACAGAGAACGATGATAAACAGTGAGATACTATCGAAGGAGAAAACTTTGTCTAGCGTGTTGTTCCAGCTTTCTTATGACTGTGATTATCGCTTAATGGATTAGGACAAGTTTATCTTTACGGTTTAGAGCTAGAAATAGAAGAAAAATTGCGCTATGCTGTTACAAAATAGGATATCTATATTCTATTTCTGTTTTTATTTAGCTATAAAAATAACACGACTAACTATGAAGATAAATATGATACCATGAAAACTAATATTGTATATTAACTTTAGAATGATGTCGAACTAACCAAAGTAACCAACTTAACACATAAAGATTCGAAAATCCAAGAAGATTTTTCACATTTTAGTCCAACGAATAAAATTGCTTTCAAATAATAGAGAAGTTTCGCTCAGTCAGAATCTTATAAAATATAACAATAACCAGATGCTATAATAACTCCTATCGAATAGAATCCACTCCATTCTTTATTTCGATTGTGGCAAGACAAACTCGAAATATATGTATAGCTTTGAAAACATCAGATTAACATTCCTCAGTGATATTTCACGTCGTTAAGATGCGAGAAAACGTGTCCGAAGTGCGTAGATCATTGAAATCATTGACCCCAATTTTATAACAATGACATAGAACGTAAATCGTCATTTTTATTATGACACTATTTTTTTTTTTTTTTTACGCTTGCTTCTCGTTGCTCGAGGAAAGAATCTACCGCCGACGATTTCTCAACCCTAATCTCAAAGAATTTTAAACGCCTCTGAACAATCGTTGTATTTCTCAAGACCATGCATTCTGACGGAATATTATTCTCCCCTTCTTCTCGTTCTTCCCCATTCTCCCTACGTACTATTGTTTCACACCGCTTAAAGAGGGAATCAAAGAAGAATCGTCTATTCTTCCCGCGTTTGATCGTCGCGCACGAACCGCAAAAGGGTTTTCTTCGTCCGCGAGCAACCGAGCTGGCTAATGATCCAACGATTTATAAGCGATCAAAGGCCGATTCGAGCATGAAACCAGGGGCTGTACTTTTTTAATTAACGCACCTTTAATTAGCGGTAAAAATCGTCTTGCTAGCTATCTCAAATTGGACTGTGCCTCTTAAATCAGTTACTGAGACTAACAGGTAAAGGAAAAAGCGGGGAGAGAGCGGGGAAGAAGAAAAAGAAGAAGAGGAAGACGCTACAAAGTAGAGCGTCGATGAAAATACATCATGAGGGCAGGGCCGTGTGTACTTCTTTCCCTTTCCTTCCCCATCTCCCGTGTATTCATTTTTTATCTCTCTTCTTCTTTTTCCCTTTCTCGTTCCCTCTTTCCTCTTACAACCACCTCTTTTCAAATTGACGCCGTGCACGCGAACGAAGTGAAACCGTTCTCTCTAGGTAGCCACGACGACGAGGACGGCTCGTGTGAGCGGCCAAGCAACGTCCATAATTAATGATAATTGTTCAACTAGCTTGATGGCTTTAATTAAAGGCAGTTCTGCAATTCCGCGCGCGGCGAGCTTACTCCTATTTTCCCTGTCTCTCTTCTTTTTTCTCTCTTTCTCTCTCTCTTTCCCTCTCCTCTCCCCCTTCATCACACAGTCCCTCTCCCTGTACACGTTGTTCGTGTATCCCTTTCCTTCTTTTCCATCGTTCTCCTGTGTTCTGTCTATCTAACCTCTGGTTCTCTTCTTTTTTTTTTTTTTCGCTTGCCGCGGTTTTCCGGCGCGGCGGTTAACGTTTCAACGAGCCAGCCTATCTCGTAGCCGCATCGAAATTCCCCCGGTTTTGAACTTGACGAATCGAAAACAAAAGGCGATCCATTATTGTCTTCGTGGCAGCATAATGAATCAAGAGCGGTGGAATTTTCATGGTTTCGGCGTGTAATTAGCCGCGGAACGCGAGAATTACCCCGTTAACGATTTCCACGGAACCCTCGTTAGACGAAGGAACACTCGTTACCCGAATGCCCTGTTATTTCGAGCCAGTGTATTTTTATTCCTTGTTGGTTTACTTGCTCCTTTCTCTGCGTTTTACATCGGTGATTCTATTTTTTATTAGGTCTTTTTTTATTAGGTTTCTCTTATTTCTTCTTTTAACGTCGCGGAACAATCAGATCGAAGACTCGTTAAAAGAAAATCACTGGATAGACCAATTAGATCTTTCGTTAGATCCTGTTACGATTTCTGCTGGATTTTATTATTATTTCTAGTGGATTTTTTAAGAAATTTTTTATTCCATGATGAGTTTGATATCGAGATGTATAATTCGTTGAAGCTAATTGTCTTAATACTTGTACATGTAATTGCATACTGTTCGGTTTAATGATTGTATCGTGTGCTTAGTTTCAATGGTAAGTTAATTAGGGAAGATCGTCCGATGTTCATTAAAAATCTAATCAGAAAGGGAAAACGTTCGTCGCTAATTCCGATTAATACGTCTCCCATATCTATTTATGATTTGTACTCTGTTTGAAATCGTTCCAAAAATACCTCTCGCGTAAATACACCTTCAACAGCATTCGCGCGATTGATTTTAGTTACATCTATTAAATGCTGTATTTTCATGCTCGCTATAAACAATCCTATAAATCAGATTCGAACTTTGACCTATTTAATTCAACATATCCTTGATTTATTACTTGCCTACAGAATTCGTAAAAATAGTTTCCACAGTTTCTCGCCATATTTTTAGAACAATACCAGGTTTCTCATAAATAATACAAAATCCAATAGCCACCACCCTCCAAGGTGAATCATATCTCAAGAGAGGCCTTTACCCTCTAAATTTTCGCTAAGCCGAAATTGCAAAGCATCGGACACCCCGAGCATTGGATGATCGAGGCGATTAAATAAAAAAGAAGCGGCTAACCGGTGGACTCATTCGAGCCGGTGGTCCCTCGTAACAGAGACAGAGGTCGAGAAGGCGAAAGAGAAGGTAAGGAAACAGAGAAAGAGAGAGAGAGAGTGAGAGTGGTCCTTGTCTAAAAGTCGAAGTTATCGTCTGCCTTTTTTACCCGGAGCCCCCCGTGCGGCGCTCCTCGGATTCCACCGTGGAAGAACCCTTTTGCGCGCACGAGAAAAACGCCGCCTCGGCCCTGCCATGTGTTTCGAATGAATTTACATGACGTCCCAGCGTGTAGCTATGTCACTTTTTGCGCGTGTGCGTGCGTACGTACGTGCACGACGGCCAGCATGTGGGCAGAGATTCCCTGCAGCGGCAGATGTTGGACCATCTTCCCGTGTGCCCCTTCGAGATACGAAACTCGCCATGATTATACCCTATCTGCCCGGCGAAGGGCAGGGCCGTATCGTCTTGCTGGATTCTTCGGCGCCTCGCTCCTCTCGGTGACGTAACAGACCCTTCCCAACCACCCCTCGAAGCGCGAAAACATCTTCCCTTTTCTTTACACTTCCTTTTTTTTGTTTCATTTTTTAGTATCCTCTCTGTTGCCTGTCTTTCGTTCATTTTAGAGTATTCTTATAGGACATTCTTCTTTTTAAATGGTACCAGTGGTACCGCCGGGGGGCTGAATGGACGAGAATTTCTGGGGATCACGAGAAGAGGTAATGGATTCGAGATATAGAATACCTGCTTCGATAATTAATTCGTGCGTTCGAAGGATAAGGAACGGTTGTTTATGCAAATTCATATTTTCATAAACATAATAAACCTGTTAACCCGGGAACAGTTAATCTGGTTCTTAACTCTCTCACAATTAGGTATGGTAATTTCTTTATTCGGATCATTTCTAACGCACCGATTCATTTACTTTTGCTGAAAATAAATTCTACGATGTTTTACATCTCTGAAATTGATTTGTTGCTGTTGACTTTTAATTTCAAAAATATACATGTTCTTGGTATATACAGAGTCGAGGTCTTTTTATATCTTGCATTTCCTTTTCTCCCTTCAATTAAGACTATGCAGTCAGCAGTCATTAAATCGTAGTAGCCTGTATAATGGAAGATTACTCGAAAGGTAAAAAACATAGACAACTGAAAATATTTCAATGTATGTTGGAAAATGAAAAGATATTAGATTTATAGTTCTTGTATGTCTGCTTTTCGTTCTTTCTTGTTATTGTTACACGTTGGGCGTTTGGTGGAAGAGTTTAGAGAGAGAAGTATGGGTTGGTCATTAGGGACCTCCCGTGTGATGACGGTGAGAACGGTGTCTAGGGGGTAGTTGGAACGGAAGTGTAGATACTTTTATTGCCCGCGGGAGGTGGAGCAATGATTTTTGTAGAATCCGTTGATGCAGTGTAAATGGAGATAAGTGGACTTTTTTCGAGATAGCCGGGTGTCTGTGCGTCCTGTTTTTTGGTAGTTTGTTCAAAGGGGAGATTTTTAGAGCGGGGCGTGGCCGCCAGACCGTGGTTTGTTTGGAAGTATTCCCTGATAAGTGGAACGAGATAATTCGACGAGATTTCAGTCCGCGTATATCATTTCTCTGACAGTGACGAATTTATGGGGAAACTTTTTAACCGTAGACCGCTCACGGTTTTGTAGATACCAGGTATTTTTTCAAATTTTACGCAATCCGGCCGTTAGAAAGCACTCCTTTAATATTCGTCGATCAAACGTATGATTTTTTTACTTTACTCTTAGGACTTGAAATATTATATCGATTATTTATATATATATATCATATTAAACATGTGCGACTGAAATTTCAAATTGAACGAAACGTTTAACGAAAATATCAATCACGGACCACTTCACTGTGACCATAGACATTGTCAAAAAAAATTCATTACCATCACCGTGAATTCGTGCACTGCGATCGAAATCGACACTTCCGATTTTCCCGTCAATTTGACGGAAGGGGATCCTTACCAAATACCGCCACTAAGCAACAAGCACACTTCCAACCGAGCGTAGCACACCTGAAACAAACAGAAAAGTCGTCGATCAACATGACTGCACGAAACGAATACGTTACTGTCGAGAAGGGATAACAGGTAGGGGTATCAAAAAAAAAAAAAAAAAGAAAAAAGAAATTCACTGTACAACGCCTATTTTCGCGTGAAACGGTGTTCGAACAAGCTGTAACGAGTTTCTCGGATTACAAGTGTACTCGATACTGGCTCACCGAAAAATGGCAAGGATGGAAGGAAAAAAAAGAACAGCCTGTAAATGCGCAAAAAGTTGGTCAATCGAATGACGGTCCAACGATATCGCCGCGATTTTTCGGTATTTTTCGACCGTATTTTTGACGGAATGATTTATTTCTCTTTTTCTCCTCTTTTATTCCTTCTCTTTCTTTTTTTTATTTTTTTTTTTTTTTACCATTGCTGACTGTTTGGCCCACGTCGGACAAGCGATAATTCGAACCTTCGTTTCGAGATACAGGAAATGAATGTATGATTTTACCCATGCGCTGCCGCTTAATAATAATTATTATTATTACGAGCCGGGGTATCAATCATATGGATATCGTGACCCACTATCGCAAATCACGGAGACACGGTGGCATGTCCAGTGAGAACGCGGCGAATTTGAAAAGAGAAAAGAAAACAAGCGTCGCCGAATATCACTTTCGTCTCTTGACGTAAATGCATATGAAGAAACGATAATGTCGCGGAGAAATTACATGCTCGAGGTCTCTTTCGCCCTGTTATGGAAAAATCGTTATTATGTAAATTGAACAGCCAGAAAAATTGGCAGTCGTACTGATTGCGTTTCATTTCCAGCGGGACGTATGATATTTCCGAAGGAATTAACGTTTTTGGCAAAATGTACATATGCGATATTTGAAAGCGGGTATTCGAGCGTCGCATTTATGTTTGATAATTTTTAACGATATAACTGAAAATATGGTAGTTTATGAACGTTATTTCGGACTTTAATTTGAAATCGAATCTTCTGCTCAATAATAATAACATACTAATTTGGTAATGTTCCTGTTTTCCCAAATCATAAAATATGAATAATATCGACATGTTCTTATTATATTTTCTTTTGTAGCGTCGAAAGAGAATATCATTTCTCTCAGCTATCTACGAAGACTTCGACTATAGAATATTCATTATCTAACACTATTATAACCTAACGAATCTAGAATTAAAGCAACCTGAGACTTCGCGCCATCGAATGCACCAAGTCAATCATATTTAAAGTAAGATTCTTCCCAAACCGATTGAAATGGAGATATTTATATCATTACCTACTTATTAGACTGTAGATTTTTATCCAAATTTATATTTTTACAAACAAAGCTAAAGAAATAAAATCTGAATAGAGATTCGTTATACCCTCAATGTATCATAACGAGGGCCTCATATATTTTGTATATTTTTGCATATTATGAACATCCTGTACACTTTCAAACACTTAAATTCCGCATAAATACATAAAGATTCCCTAATTACCATTAAAAATATCAGATCAAA
This sequence comes from Bombus impatiens, assembly GCF_000188095.3. Classification (NCBI taxonomy): domain Eukaryota; kingdom Metazoa; phylum Arthropoda; class Insecta; order Hymenoptera; family Apidae; genus Bombus; species Bombus impatiens. Next base: position 1,080,690 of record NT_177318.1, on the reverse strand, counting down.
AATATCAGTGATATCTGAATATCATTTCGAACTTCAGAAGCAAAATTCGTCTCGCGATTCAGTCTTCACGCGCATCATCACCGTCCGTAAGATCAAGACAATGTATGTTCGTCTTGTTCGCGCGCAAGATGCGAGCAACTGTTGGATAACAGAGGCACGAAATGAATTCAAATTAGCAACAGCGTCGGGTCCGGCAGGCACGATTGTATCTTTCGCATCGCGGCTGCAACAACCAGCAACAACAACTTTTTTGTCGCAAATCGATCCCAGCCGAAAAGCCAATTTCATGCTCCGTTCAAGACGCGCTTCGGCTTCGCTCTTAGCGCATTACGTATTCCGGCCTGCCCCGCCTTCTCATATTATTGCTCGACTCTCTCTGCTTTTTCTTCTCCTGTTTTTTTCTTCCTCCTTCTTTTTTTTTTCATTCCCAACTTTTTCTTGTTCTTCTTCCTCCTTCTTGTACCCTCTACCTTGTGCTCGTTTTCTTCATCATCTTCTCTCTTTTCTGCCTGGTCCTTTTTCTTTTTCTCTTCGTCTTCTTCTTCGGGGTTAGGTTATCAGGCTCCACGGTAAACCGAGCGTTCATTATAATCGCATCAAGACGAGGATGATGTCGACGGGGGAGGGCAACAGGCCCCAGGAAAGGGCACTGGCCAGCGGATTCTTCGACGTAATTTTGTTCTACGACGTGCAACGACCCGGCTAATTTCGATCGGGCTGCCTCCAGATCTCGAGAATCACGCGGATTTCTGCCTCCGTTCTCTTTCGATCGCGCGTGAATTACGCGGATGTTGCCGTGGTCAATCAAATTATCGATCGAGTTGGGTTTTGAAATATTGAAAATATTATTATAGAATACATTGTAATAGGTGGATAATTGATTTAAGCTACTTGAATTTTGCTCTTGAACTTTATTTCTGTGTTGCAAAATCTTTCTTTACACACTTTCTGATAACCACTGTTATGGTGTTGATCTGTCTGATCTTTGAATATTTGCGGAATATTGTCCTTCTCAGTTAAAATATCCTATCTACGTACACAAATACGATATATGTAGTATACAGCAAAGTGTATTGTCATGTTGTTTAATACATGATTTAAATTTATAGTCTGCTGAGTCTATGAAAAGGTAAAAAGTACTGGTTCTATCTATTTATTGCTCTGTAATTTGTGCGTTTGGTAATATCCAGCAATAATCAGTAATCTTTGTGAAAAATGAGATGTAAATGATTCCCTTGTGTTTTTAGATTTCAAAAAAGCTATGTGAAATTGTTTCTTTTGTATTACTGATAATTAATCATTAATGCAGTTTTCGGCGACAAATGTTCAATAAATTAATTGAAACATTTAATGGATTCTCCGTTATTTTGATGTTTTTACTGCAGGTAATTAAAATTGCTTTCTCCTCTTTTCAATTTTACGATGCTTCGTGACATTAATTAATTTTTAAACACTTTAATGGCATCGCTGCTATTTTGCTGTTGCAAAGCGCCGCTGTCATTAAACGCTTTACATCGTGGAAAATTTATAAAATGCTATTAAATTCTCTTTATCGTTGCTAATTATTGAACGTTAACGTTGTTAAATCGTAATTTCGTAGCTATCTATTTTCAAAAAAAAAAGAGAAAAATACGAATTATTGCTTAAAATATCAATGATCTGTATTTATACATTTTTTCTTTTTGTAGAATTATCAAAATAATTAAAATATCCAATTTATAATCTCCCTAGAAAATTTATAGATTTTCAGTACGTACCAAATTTTTAGGAATTCGAAGGATTTATCATCATTATTTATTTATCTGAATATCTTTTCACATATCATTCATTGAAATTTCTAAAATACAAATTTTCTATCCTAATCGTTAAATCAACCAACTCGAGAATATTATAAGATTAGCTACAAAACTCTTCTAAACATTTTTAATAAAAAATCCAACCAACCAAAATACTTCAAAATCATTAAAATTTCCATTAAAAGTCAAAAGCACCAACAACTCCATAAAATCATTTAAACGAACAAACGCACGTTTACTTTCAGTTTTTGAATAATAAACATGAAATAATGGCTACACGAAAGGGTTCAAGTTATGCAACTGTTTGTTCCACATCGAAAGGCAGTTTTTCTAAATTCCAGCCGTGTCAACCCTTTACCTGCTCCCCCTAGAATAAATATTGTCAGGATGGATCCACCTCGTATTATATTATAATAACGCGGGCATACTAATAGAACGTGCGAAGGTTTGTCAGAAAACGAAGGTTTCCAAGTAGGTACACAGATGGTCCAGCAGCTTCGCCCTTAACCCTTCGACGCGGAAATTTCCTTGTGTCGGAGAATGATGGGTCGAGAGGGGGGAGGGGCACCTATTAATATTCCTTAGACGACAAGCATCCCGTGAGAAAACTCCCCAAGGGTGTTTTTCTTTCACCTATTAGCATAAGGCGATGATCCTTTCGTTTCTCACGAACCCTGCCTCGTTTATCGTCTCGATTAATGAATTCTGGATACCTTCAACTCAATATTTCCTTCTATTCAATCAGCTTGAACCAATATATTCTTTGTTTCACAATTTATTTTATTTCAGAATCTCTTTTGACAATTTACAGAGCGCAAGAGTATAAGAGGCGTGTACAAGGTTTTACATGATACGTGGGGAAATTTAATTTTAGCCGTTTTCAAAAGTAGAAAGCTTGAATTTTTATCGAGTCCGTATTAAAAAAAAAAGTTTATCGCGTGGATTTCTATCTATATGAACTTCCATACGTGAGAACTCTGAATTTGAAAAATTTAATACAAAGTTTTTATATCTATACATTCGTAGAATTGAGCCGTTTTAATGACAGATTAGTAGTAATCTGAACTGGAAAATTTAAATATGAAATATGTATGTATGTAGAAAATTATATGAACTTTATCTATATACGTATATTCCTAAATTTTGATGACAAAGCTAACGGAGAATTGAACGGAAAAATTGATGTAAAAATTGCTATATAAAAAATGCCATATGAATTTTAACATTTATACATTCGTAAATCTAACCATGTAATGCCAAAACTAACAGTGATTTGAACTGGGAAATATATAACCCACGTGTCAGATAGTTAACGGTTCTTTAAGCGGTGTTCCTATCCCTATGCAGAAGGTAGGACGAATTTTCATAAAATTCCCATAAATAACCGTGCTTATTTATGCACAATATTTATACGCCATGCATGACCTGAAACGGTAGCCCTACTAAAATTTTAAGCATAGGTATCGACCTACGTCGCTTCGAAAGGGCTCCATGTGAAGAATAGACGATGCTACCGCGACACACCTGTAAACTATCGGATTCTTTCACCTTCGGCATTCACGCTCGAAAAAGGTTACTTTCAAGATATATCGTCATCATATTCTGTTTCAAAAACGGTCGCATTCTCGATGCAAAGTTTGACATTTGCCGGAAGATAATGAAATCGAAATCGATACTTTCACGATGATGAATATGTAACGATAACGTATTGAACATTTCATATCTTCCATATGCAATGTTCTAATAAAATTGTTTCTTTTCTATGAAATATGTATATATTCCAAGATTTGTTGTACAGTTAAAAATATATAATACAATTTACATCGAAGTATACGATGATCGTTCTGTTTTTCGGACTTGATCTCATTGCGTAAAATGTCAAAGTTACATCATGAAATATTTGAGCTTTTGAAAGAAGTGAAATCTTCTATTTATATACGAGAATCTTCCGAAAAGAAGTCGCAGGAATTCTAAAGAATTTCATTCAAAAGTCATAAGACTAGAATCTCTTATTATCGGTAACATTACACAGAGATCTTAATTTTTCAACAAAATAAACGAATTAACATTAAAAAGACACTTCTGAAAATGTATTAAGTCTCCAAAAGAAAAAGATCACGAAATCACATACGCGTGTTCTTGAAAAAGGAAAGGAAACCATGATTACAAATGATCAGACGTTCCAGCATTCGTTCACAAACGTTCACCACGGACTACCGAGTCCACCCGTGTCTTCATCCTCTTCATAAACGCAAAAATCACTTTTCTGCCGGCCTGCCCACGCAATAACGATCCCATTAGCCCCCCAAATCGTTCTCTAGATCGTCACTAAATTATCCAATAAAGTGCAGCGCCGTTACTCTCGTCCAATACCCGTCACCGGTTATGCACGACACAACTTTTCTCGCTTGTGGCACGGAACAATTCCGTCCGACGATTATCCCTCTTTTGCCTTTCTATTCTTTTCTCTCTGTCTCTGTCCAACCAAAATTTTCCAACTCTTAACGAGAGCAGAAGAGTGGGAAAAATGCGAAGTGAACGAGAAGGAGAGAAGAGTAGAAAGTTGGCGTTGAAATCCGTGGAGATGAAAAGAAGCAAGTAGACAAGGGGTTGAAACGCGAGGCGAGTGGGAGAGGGTGAACGCAGAGGAAAAGTCACGTAGAACTTTTTTTCCGGGTGGTGAATTTTTCGAGGCCCTCGATGGCGTAGGGTGTCGAGAGGGAAAAGGAAGAGAAAAAGAGAGTCAGTCCCCATCGTCGCGAAATCGACGAGCAAATACTTAAGGCGTAACCTCGTTACGCCGGCAGCCAGTGGAAAAGCGAGAAAAATCCACTCGACGACGCTGCTGGCGGCGGCGACGGCGCGGAAAACTCGCTTCCGGTCGTTCGACGTCCCTTCGACCGGTTCAAATGCCAACACGGGGAGTGGAAAGGCGAGAGGCGCCCGTGAAAAATGGCCCGCTAGAGTCGAGCTGTTCGAAAAAAACGCACAGAGGGCTAGG
>NT_177318.1:1067136-1075875 GCF_000188095.3 Bombus impatiens | reverse complement strand
CGGAAGATTTCCTCGCGAGACCCTTTGACGAGCAGGAACAACCTCTTCGATTTTGTATGGCTCGGCGAGAACTCGGGGGAAAATTGATCAGTTGAGTTGGTTAGGCTGACTGAGGATCGAGTCGGAGAAAGAATTCGCTCGAGGCATATATTTATGTTTGAGCAAACATGCCAAAGGTGTTTATGTAGGTAGCGAAATTCATTGGCAGAATTATGAACAACTTGCTGAACGAATTGTGGGCGAGTTATGATTTTGATGTAAGAGTTAGATGCTTATTATATGGTGTATTATATGACTCGAAGTGGTTCTTTTTCATCATTAGATAAATGCACGTGATTGTACGATATACGTGATCTTCTTGCAAAAGTTTCATCTTAGATTCATCATAATGAACGTTACATGTTATCGTACATGAATATTTATAAGAGGCAAATATGATGAAACAACTTTAGTTAAGACATAATTAAGCGAATATTCTGCCATTAGTTTAGTTAGGATGTAACGAAGTGAATATTTTGTTAATTACAATCGCTCCTAATAGCAAAACACACGAACTTATCATAATTTCAATCTCTCATCGCGCAGTAGAAAATGAACAACATAGAACGAACAAATTCTACACCACGAAGAAACGTGACGTTAAAGAAATTGGAAGCGATATAGAGACAGCAAAAAGCTGACAGAGGAGACAAACTCAAACGAGGTAACAACGAGGAACGTGGACGATAAAGAGAATTACATAAAAGGGGATGAATTGTATGGAAAGGCACGGGAGTTCGTACAGGGAGTCAGGCATTATATGCTCCGACTCGTGCTAATTACACCAATTTGAGTTAAAATGGGCTAAGTAAAGAGATAAATTGATGGCCGTGCGCCTCGAGTAATTACCTAATTCGGCTATGCGTAATTACCAACGATTAGGGTGTCGCTTTCGAGACATTTCTCAGGCAGCTGCAGGTGATACAGATACTATCGCAGATGTCTAATTCGCGAACAGTAAGCATATTTTGTTTGAAATCTTTCAGGTGATCTCTCAGAAGAAGAATCACGAAAAAAAAATATTGGAAATAATTTGATGTAACGGTTATTCGTATCAAATTTGAATCACTTGAACGAAGTTGATCATTTCGAATTTAAATTTCTAAGTATGACATTTATATAGATTCGCTTTTCTATCAAGTTCTGAATCTTTTTATACGGTAATTTTTTCATTAATAATATCAGTGAATTGACAATTTTATGTTAATTGGCCTATCAATTTGGTTTGCAGTTTATAAGATAAAGTTGATACTATTATACAATAGAATTTGTTAATACTGGCAAGTTGCAAAATTTCGCTAATGACATTAGCTACATTGTGCAAGTAGCTCTGACGTTTATAACTATAAGTAGGAAATGATCGCTAGTATATACACTTAAATAAAACATGCGATCGCACTCACAGTCGAAATACTGAAAACTTTCAAACATGTTGTAATACAATACCTTCTTTTCGCAAAGAATCATCAATCTCGGATACTATCCAAATTTCAAAACAAGCATGGGAGGACTATATTATACTGTGCTATTATATTTGAAAATATAAAAATTCTCAAATTTACAATACTACTACACTAGCTTCCTCTTACAAAGAATTGAAAAACAAATTTCCACGTTTCCATCCACGACTTCAACCTTATCCTCTCAACTATACTTCGGAGTATCCACCTACCTCGGAGACGTAACAAAAACGGTACACTGCGAGGTAAACGCAATCGAAAAGTTTCGTAAGGGGATTTGTTCCCGCGGCCCGCAGGTCGGGAGTGGCTCGGTCGAAAGAAAGCCAAAGGTTTTAGAATAAATCAAGTAGAAAGACTGCGTGGGTCCACGACTAGAAATATTCGGCGCTCGCTTTGTACGAGGCCGCTACGCGGGACAGGCCTTAAAACGAACACGAGGAAATCGAACGGCGACTCGATACGACGAGGACGGAGAGCAAACCGCTGGATGAAGAACAGGAACCAAACGAAAGAGTACGAACGAGAGAAAGAGAGAGGTGAGATGAGGCCAAAAGGAGGCGAACGAACGGACGGGGCCCAGGCCACGTTACAGCAGCTACGACTGAAGATATCAATCAACGGGCGCATTGTGCTCAGGGATAATTTGACGCGCGGCTGAAAGGGCCAGATCTCAAATTCCACGATCGGATAATGGCCCCTATAAGGCCCAGGAGAAGGCAGAACCTCTGGGGTATATCTACCGAACCGCAGCTTGTACCCAAAGGGACGTTCGACGAACGCGCGCGCACGAGCAACGCGATTGTCTTCTTCTGGGGGTCTAAGCCTTTATTTTCGTTCCGAGACACATTGTCCCGCTTCTTGGAACGCATTACTCAGGAACCGCGTAACGAATCGATCGCATCGATTTCATTCACGACGCTATCCGATACTACCGTTCTCGTTTTCTCTCTTTTTCTCTCTTTCCGAGGTGGTTGGTCGATTGAGTGCTTAAATCTCGACGACTTTTAAACCTACCAGGTTTCACTGGGTTACTCACTGGGTAACAGAAGTGTTCGTGACTTTGCGTGGAACGATGAAGATGAACGAAGCTGCGGCATTTTGGGCATATTTTAGGAAGTGAGTGCCAGAAAGGAGGTGAACGTTTTGATATGGAAATTGGAAATGGAGGAAGTGTTCTGAGTTCACGTTTGGTATATTGTTGAGAATACAGGAGAATGTTCGCCTTACTGCAAGATTTGTTTTAAGGTGTCCTTTCCTTTGTCGTATCTGTTGCTTGGCGATTAAAGTTGGAAACGAATTTTATTGAAGTTTCGAACGAAAAAAAATAACGATCAAGATGATTATTGTAACTGACCGACTAATTCAATTTATATTTGAAGTTATATAATATTTTACGATATTTGAACTTTATTAATAATCTTGAAGTGTATGATAATTTTTATTCGTGTATTTTCAAATATAGTAACGAATCACTCGAACGATAATAGCGTATAGTCTATTAAAGTGGAACAGAGGGCTCACGCGGACGAGGTTCGTGATTTCTACTCAAAAGGATAAGTCACAAGTTAATTTCATTTGTTATATTTGCTTAGATTATATTTCATTGCCATTTACGTGTTCGTGTGAATTTTTCATTGCATTTGTTATTTTACATTCAAACAGAATGATAACAAATGAATTCCTTTTTATGTGACAGATATTTAAACAATCTCGATAAATTGGCAAGTGGATAAAATCATTAGTTACTTCGGTACTACTCGATGTTCGACTTCGTTAATTTCAGAATTTGTACGCAATACACGTTCCACGTAATTGCACATAATTCTTTTCTCATCCCCCTGGAACCATATAATTCCAAACAACTATCAGACTTCTTGTACAACAGTAGAAACTTCAAACCAAATATACCATAATCCTACATCTACCCTACAAGAAACACCTAAAAACTTCGAACTAATTACACCAAACCAAGTTGAACAAAATATTTCAGACGAACTCTTACATTTGGCAAGTCAAAGCTCCACCATTCGAATTAGAGTCTCGTTCACTTTCGTTCACGTCCACATTTTAATACACGTTCCTACTTCGCAATCGTAAATCAAGTCAATCTTCGAGCAACTACAGTTCACTTCGAAGCGAAGCGTTGAACATGTTCAGCGTCCGACGGCCAGGAGTCTCATGATCGAACATATATTTAAAGCTATGGTTACGGTGTTTTAACGAACTGTCTATTCTAATGGATACACGAGAGCAATCAAACGTGTACCGTACATACTGGTTCACGAAAGTATTTGAACAATTACCAGAGAAAACGTATACGTACATGGAACATGACTGTCATGACCATATTGATCAATTTTGAAACTAATTCGAAAATAGATACAGAAATTACAAAATATTTATTGCACACAGATATTAAGTAAAATACTAGTGAACAGGTATCTTAAGTATATAATATGTAAGGATATGTAAAGTAAGAAAACGGTGCCACTGAGTATCGAGACTTTTTAAAATGATTGACTGTTTAAATATTTTTGCGATCACTGCGGAATATATACTTGTAACAAATATCTTTTAATTTCTATATATACTTATTTTCAGATTTGTTTCAAACTTTATCGATACCGAATAAATTTCAAATTATTCCGCACGCCTCTGCAAATTCTTACGAGCGTATGCTTCCGATCGTCAGACGTTTCGTTCGTCAGAACACGTATCCATTGCAAGCACAGCCTAAACTCGTTTGTTTTTAACTAAACGTTGTCAAGAGTTTCGATTAGTTTCGAACCACTGCCCGCACGAAAATCAGGCGACGACTTATCGAGCAAGATTTATACCCGCGCTGCGCATTCGAGACGTCGAGGCGCGATTTCGAAACGCTTCTAACCGCAATGAATTATAGAAGCTGCCTGGTTTTGTGTCCCGGCGACAAGGACGATAAAAAATCGTGCGTACGCTCGGAGGCTGTTGCGCTAGCCTCGTGACGCCGTGAAATATTGCGGCGATATCCGTCTCTAACGACTTGATCGCGTGTGATTAATACTTTTCTTGATAGTTCCCTCGACGAACGATCCGAACTTCAACGTCCCCGAGACTTCTTCTTATCAGACCTTCGCGAAACCGAAAGATGGATTTTGAGTATGAGATTTGTTTTACTGAAGTTTTGAATGAAATTCGAATAATGGATTGGAGAATTTGATATTAATTATCGTGGAGTACTCAGTGAATAGCTGTCATTAGTCGTCATTCGAAGGTTTTATTAATCTTTTACTGCGAATACGCATTCATCTTATACAGCAAAGATGCGTTTTTGTTTGTGAAAGCGAATAAGTGCGATTAAGAAATATCTGGTTGATGCGACGAAGTACAGTTGCAATTAGGAAATTGAAGAAACTTGATTAATTTCTGAAGTTTGAAGACAGTAACAGACTGATATTTTGAATAAATTATATTTTTCCTTTGTGATGCTCGTATGAAATCATGCGATATTTGGAAGCTAATTTTTGTAGCTACAGTAGGCTGATGCTATCACACTTTCGACGATACGTCATCATATCGTAGATTACATGATTTCGAAGCAAATGCGCTACTTAAAAATTTGAATTAATTTCTATTATAATATTAATGAATATTTTTGCCAAAATCTCTACTTAAAATTCCACACAGGTTTCAGAATTTCACAAGATGTAGACAAACACGCTTCAAATTAACGAATTCTTTTTTCATCCCATTAAACGTAAAGGACTCGAATGTAACACTTAATTCCTTACCTCTAAAAGAAGCCAATCTTCTTTCTTTTATTTAAACTCAAACTATTCGAATTCAGAAATCACTTTACCAAATTCCAGCTCTCGGACATAACACTTAGTTTCTTTTCGTCAAACGCGTAATCAAACAACAATTTTCTTTCAAATCTAACTCAACCTAAGTTACTTGAGCCCAAAACCGGTTTCTCAATTCTAATTCAAACGCAACACATAATTTCTCGAATTTACCAAACGCACGATCCAAAGAAACAAATTTCGTTTCAAACTTGACTAAACCCGAGTTATCCACAAATTCAGAAATCACTTTACTCGCAACTCGAACGTAACATTTAGTTTCCTGTAGTTGTCGAACATGCAACTAGAAGAAACCCATTTTCCTCCAAATTTATCCAAGCCTAATCTACTCAACCTCAAGAACCACTTTATCTAATCCCATCTTCCTATTCAGTTTCCAAACATAAAACACTATCAAGCCAACTCGATCTCCGACACAATACCGCCATAATCAACTTACACCGAGAGTGCCACGAATCTTTCCAAGATCTTCGAACAGGTAACCGCATGCGTCACTAAATAATACTCTACCTCGATTTTCCCTTGAGGTAGCCGGAAAGCTGAATGGAGCACTTGACTTCCCGATTCTGTCGAACGCAGGATTAAGAGGTCCACACGAGCCATCGAGAGAAAGAAAGAGAGAGTGAGAGAGAGGGAGAGAGAGAGAGAGAGAGAGAGAGAGGAAGAGGAACGACTCTGTCGCTATTTTCGAGGATACAATGCGACCCCGAGGGCGCGGTTACCTGAACACGTGCTCCTCTGTTCGTCCGAATACGAGGAAATTTTTTGACACGCGAGACACCACCGCTCTACAGGTGGACTCTCTTCTCGAGCTGCAGATTTGCGGTCAGCCTGTTTGCCTAACAGGTGGATCTATCCCGTGGACGATCGGTTGGGAAATTGTTTCCCCTGTCTACCGTACCAATCACGAGATAACTCCTTCGGGAACTTCGAACTTTGTTCCACGTTCGCACGAACAAATTTACCCAGTACTAGAAAGTTAGTGTTTATCGAGGAAAATCGAAGCTGGAAGCGTCGAAGGTTCGTGTCACTCGCGAAAATCTCTCGATTCGATAGCATCGCTTTAGCTAATGGTACCTTCGTAGGTTGAGTGAAAACCACTTTCAAAGCTAATTCGTGTAATAGGTTTGAATAGAGATAGTTGGACGACCAGTAGGTTCGAGTTATCGAGTAAAACTTCGTTTAGTTGAACCCTTACAGTTCATATAAGCGGAGCTCATGTAATAGACATGTTCACTGGTTCTTCCTGTTGCAATGATTTTTTACGTAATTGGAATTCACGTAGATTCGATCGCTACCTAGCCAGACACTAACTAAAATCTCGTTCCAATAAATGAAGTTTCGCTGTAAATATGGAAGAAGCGTAGGATACTGCCTGCTGTCTCAACAATCTGACAAGTAGTGAACTGTGTGGCTTGTTCGATCTCATAAAATTTGATCATGGTGAATTATATTCACTTTCCGATTTTTCACTCGCAAAACGCGTCACCGTTTCAAGATTGGAAAAAATAGCGCAAGATCGTATTATATCAAATAACGTTTTCATATCTACACTTCACCATAAATAAACGCGAGGTCGATCGAAAAGAGCGAATAGGAAGCTTCTTCAGGTATAAAGGATAATTCAGGGAACGAGTTCGAGTACCGATCGGACGCGATCGAACGGGAAATCTCGTGAAGGTATTTCATCGGCTTTATTTACGGTGTTGACTCTTACCTCACTTGTTCTTCAACGGTGATTTGTGACGATCTGTTGGCGAAAGAGCCGTCGGCTGCTAACACGTCCGTAAAGCGTAACGTTTTCTTCGTACTCTTCAACTACTTTCGTTGACGATAAGAATCATCGTGTTGCTATTCCTTCCACTTTTTCTCAATTATTTTTTCTTTGCCGTTTACTTTGTTTTAAATTTAATCACACATTTTCATATGTTTCTTCCTTGGTGCATGGTCGATCTTCTCCGACAGATTTACACTATCCCGCACTAGGAGTAACGGTTCGGTGCAAAAATCTCGCCGTACGACTCGCCAATGCGTGAACGGTTTTTCGTTATTCGATGCTCGTTACGTAACAATCGAACGGCACCACATATCTGACGAGCAACGAAGGAAATTCTACTTTCGAACGGCTTCACCGATCTTCGGAATTGCGACGGCTCGTCGTGCTCGTCGATTCGCCATCGTTTTCACCTTTTTTTTTCGGGCCGCGGTTTCGCAAAGTGAACGTATACGTGCCGAAGATTATCAAGCGCAGATCGTTCGCGCGATTCGGAACACCACGTGGCTCGACGCGAGGCCGAGCACAAACCATTCGAACGAGCCCTACGTGTCTTCCCAACAATCTCACTACGAAGGGATAATTCGTTTCTTTTTTCTTTTGGTTCACTCGCCGAATGTCGAAATTTCGAATAACGAAACTTCATTGCGAACATTGACTTCCGCTGGAATTTAGAATCTTGCGGTTTGGAACAGAGTGTTGCGTATCATCTTCGAGCGTTGTCGAAGCGACTTCTCGATATCCAACGTCTTCTGCAATTCTTTGCGATTTTACATGCTCCCACAATGATCGTCTCTGGTGATTTCAGTCGCGACAACCGTTTATTTAGTAAGATCTTCTTGAACATCTGTTAGCTTCGAGTACGGCTATCGAACGACTGCCGAGCGTTCTCGAAGACTTCGATTGTTCGATTGCTTGTCACCGGTTGCGACGAATCTCGTATCAGGGTAGATTCAAAGAGACAGAGTTGGAATCGTCTGAGACCAAGTCTGTCTCCTTGAACCTTCTCCAATTCGTTTGCCGTGTCCAATCGTGTATCTTCTCTTTCACCACTGGATGCGATTTCTCGCGTAAATTCTTCTACAATGGTTCCCTTACGCGTGATGTTTCTTCAAGATCGTGGTAGTCTACGACCATCGTAGAACGGATCAGGCAAATCCGATCACGGAAGCTGTACTCCGGCTTTCCCAGATGCTGATTACTGCTTCATGTTCAGGAAGGGACAGCAGAGGAAGAGTGTAGTAGATGAAGAGACTGCCCAGGAAGGTTCACACTGCCCGGCGGTCTGATCGCTGACGACTGAACGCCGTGGTAGCGTTTCGCCGCGTAGTAAGCCGGCTCTCACCCCGCCATCGGCCTCTCTTTCTCTGCCTCTCCACGAGGAGTGAGCGAGAGAGACAAATGATCGAAAGAAACGAAGAAAGAGAGAAAGAGATACAGAGAGCGAGAAAGCGAGAGACACCCGTCCTTTTCGTCCCACTCTGACGTTCTGCGCGTTCTGAGAGCAACATGCCCCCGTCCTCGTACTCGCTCCGTTCTCTGCATTCATCCCCACCAATTCCTTTACGTTCTACCCCCACCGTATCGCCACGGTTCCCCCACTACTAGCCGCGGGGTCCCCACC
>NT_177318.1:1063956-1066037 GCF_000188095.3 Bombus impatiens | reverse complement strand
CGCTGGGCGGCACCAGCGTCCAAACTCTCGAGCGGGACACCGTTCGAGCGTGGCGGGCAACAAAGGTCCCGTCGGTTAGCGCCGTTATGTGGGAGAGAACGCGCTCCCCTGGTTGGTGGAAGGGGAGTGGTAACCACTGGTGGGGAGTCCTCGACTTCCCCTATCGTCGTTCTGCCACCACGTTTCCCCTCCAGTTTTATCGCTCCTCCTCCACCCCCACCGACGCGGCACGTGTTCCGTTCCACTCGGTCTCGTGCGGAAAACGATCGTCCGTCCTCGTCCTTGTTCGCCCTGTGCCGGAGTTCCTGGTAGGGGTGGTGAAATATCGTCGGTGGAGGGGATGCGCGAGAAATACCGCGTGGTAGTGGGGAGCAGAAGGACTTTGTAATGTAGCCAGCACGCGTCACGCGCTCTTCACGCTGCGATTATATGCTCGTGACTGGAGGAAAAGCGTCGTGATTTTTGGAGGAAATTGGAAGTGTTGATCATATTAGGCGATCGAGGCTCGTGTTGGAATCTTGGTTATATCGATTGGAGTAAATTTCAGATCTTTCGACTTCGTTTAAAGCAGCGTTCGTTCATTTTGCTAGTGGAGGTATTTCGATAAAATGAACGACGCAGAGAAAATATAAAGGAACGGGTGATTCTGAAATGTCTTTGAAAGTATTGGAATTCGTTTCACCGATTTTGTAGTTATCAGTTGATTTATGGATCGGTTTATCAAGGTTATCGTGGAAACTCAGAGACGTCCGCCACGTAGTGCATCAAACTCGTGGTTGATCGTTGTAGAACCTTTCTTATCGTCGCTATCGTTGAGCGTGTGTTTGTCACGCGGCTTATTTTGCAGCTAACAACGCGGTTATCACTTCTGGCTGCCAAGGTACACACGAGCACTTTCAGCTGTACGACGATAACGCGTTGTTAGTTTCGTTCTGACGAGAAAGCAAACTGGCCTCGAAGGGAGCAATACCTATTTACACACTCGTAATCGTTTTCCGGTTTAGGCGACCTCTCGTCAACGATCGAGTCGCCCTATTCCCTTTAAAAGCCATTGCCACCGTGTCTAAGTACATCTTCCCGTGTGTGTTTATATGTGCGACGCACAGCATCATAAATTTCAGTGGACAGTTTCGAGTCTCTAGCACGCGGATACAAAACGAAACGAAAATAGCTTCTACTTTAAACATACGGTGTTCCCGATCAACATTTCCTATCCGAACGTTCACTATCGAATCTTAAACTTCAAAAGAGTGGCAAGTCGTTAGCCGACCATTACTCCCGTCACTCGACCACGTGATTCCGAATATACGTTCCAAATAAATCTAAAATCGCGCCGCTACTCGTCCGTTGAGCATTCGTTCTTACGCGTATATCCTTCCACAGCACTTTCAAGGTACATGACATGATATAATTATACGAACCAAGAAACTTTGAACGATCTTGAGTGCAACGAGCCATCCACGCGTCGCATACGAACTCCTCCTCGGACACGGCGTTCCTTCTTAGTTGATCGCGAAACGATAATCATCGTCGTTCCACGTTCCCGTCACACGAGAAAAGCCTAGCTCAAACTCGATAACGAACTCCACTGACCACTCTAAAACGTCACGTTATATATACACACTTTTCCTCGCCTCGTTAAAATAACCAGCATTACGTGTTGTATAATCGTATCGGGAGAAGAAATCACCGTGATTCGAACTCTGTCATCGACGTGAAGATCCGACGTGAATCGTGACGATGGAAATCGGGGATACCGGCGCGGTTTACTCGACACGAGAAGACAGTATCTCGAAAGAGGGTTGGCACACGTTGAACTGGCTGTTGTCGAGCTCGATCGGTCTGCCCGGAGCAGGCGAGTTTCCCCTTCGCCACTTTCCCTGCGCGCACCCTCCCCCTCTCCGCGTCCTCTCCGCGTTCCACCGCGCGAAACACACACGGCCGATATATATGTTTCCCCTTCATCCCTTCCCATACCATCCGCGACACTGTCTCTCGTCTTCCTCCCCCGCCGCCGCGAGGACTCGTGAAATTCCGGAATTCCGCGCGTCCGTGGCTCCACCTCCCCCCTCACAGAGCGC
>NT_177318.1:1001993-1063908 GCF_000188095.3 Bombus impatiens | reverse complement strand
CCCCTCACAGAGCGCGAAATCTTTTTTTAAACTCCGCCTAGCTGCGGTGCGAAGCGAGACGGAGCGACAGAGAGGAAAAAAGCGGAGCAGGCGCGAGCCACTCGGCCTTTTTCCCACTTCTTCCGCGGTGCAAACACGCCGTACGCCAAAACCCCGCCCCCTTTCGACGGGTTCCCCATCGACGCTTTTCCGCTGCCACAGATTTTCCGGGGGAATATGGCTCTCTCTCCTCGAGCCTCTCGAGACGAGGCGGGAGAAACGCTCCACGCAATTCCCACTAGTTAGCGCTATCTGGACATCCTACCGACATCTAGCGGTGGATATTTTTTTTGAACAGGGGTTGTTTCAGGATTTTTCATATCTTCGATGAGGCGCTTTCGCGATTTTGGTTTTATTTTAAGGTATCGATATGACGTATTTTTTAGAAATAGTAATAGGCGATATGAGGGACGTATATGAGTTAAACGATAATAAAATGTTATAGAAAGAATATTTTTTGTAGAATGCAATTGATGAACAAATTTTTATGGTCTGTTAGTGTCAGATTTAGTTAGGTCTGTGTATCGAGTTCACGAGAATCAGATGTATTTTAGTTGGAAATATTACGATATTAAAAATATTTGAAAATTGTAGAAATTTACTGCTGTATCTTATGTTGGTAAGAAAGAAAACTCCCCTGTTTCGCTTATCGATCGTATCGTATAAAGTCACTAGACTGGACGTTAGCGACATCTGTTGGTGAGTTCGTCGCAATTCAGGATGAAAGCATCCCTAACGTTTTATTGCATTTTTAACGTAACATTTCGTATGACGCAAAAGTGGCATAATATTCGGAATGATTTTATAGTAAGAATTAACAAATTTATAATCTCTAATATACGAATTTCAATGTTTAGAGCGGTAATGTTCCTAAACGTACTTTCAATCCTTTTATGATAGATGACTATAAATATAAAAAAAATATTTTATATTTATTATATTTAATTTGTATAGGAACTATCAATTTGTTAATGAAATACAGAGCGTTAGAAGTAATCATAAAATATTGTTCTTAAAACGATCTTGCCAAGTGGCTCGTTTTTCCGTGTCGGTATGGATTTCGCATTTTCCCGCGACGTCGATAAAGCAGGTGACTACTTCACAAAATTTTCAACCGATTAACTTTCAATTCAGTGCAAACGAGGCCCCTGATGGCGCACATGGGTATAATTTCCACCAAATCGTGCGGTTGAGCGCGCCGAAAAACGATGTTCCCATCGCTTCAAAATTGATTTACATCGAATAAAGCGATGCCCGTGAAAGATAGACTGCATAGACAATGGAAATTATCAATTACGATAAAAAAAATTAGTAAAGAATCAGTGCCACGAAGATCTCAAATTTCTATCATTTTGTGCCAAAAGTTTCAAATCATTCTCCACTAAGATATCTACAACAATCCAATATTAATTTGAATTGAATTGCAATTGAATTGAATTTCGAATCAGAGATACAGTTGCAAAAATCTCGTAACAGATCCTTCATTTGCAATGTTATTTACGATATTTTCCAAAACTGTGTATATATAGATTTTCATAGATCGTTTGTACTTTGTATTACAGCGCAAGAATACTATTGTTCACCATTTTCTCCTTTTTTGACCTTATTTTTCAATTATTTTGCATCGTTTCTTTTTTGATTGTACATATTACTTCAAAGATTTAAACAATGAAATTGTAGAATTTTGAAGAAGTAAATCTCTAATGAATCGTTACGAGACCTTCTACGATTCAACGATTTTCCTATCGCATAAAATATCAACATGTCGCATATTTAATTCTTACAGATAAAACAAAATCATATTGAAATTACATGGAAACAAAACCATCGTACACATTAATAAGATATTTGTGTTATTTATTCCTGTATTCGTGTAAAGAATTTTCATATCTTTCTAGCAAACATATTTCAAATTTCTTCGGCAAATAAAAATTAAAATGCAGATATCCAACATCCACGACTTCGACTCGCATTTCCATTTTTCAAGCTGGCTCGATTTATCATTTACCGGAATGTAGCAGCAAGAATTTGAAACTTGGATCGGTATGGTAGCTTGAAACGCTTCGATGAAAAAAGGAAAAGAAGTTCAGGCAGTCATGCGTTGAGCGGCGAACGAGCGCGTCAAGTAGATTAAGACGATTATGGTCAGACCGCACGGCAGCCGTTATTTATCTGCCTTGAACCGAAATGCCTCGTGTGATTTTTGTCTCTACGTTATCGATTTCGATCGCGTGACAAGGTGCCGATATTAGCCAGTGGCACCAACCCACTCTCCTCTTACTTTCGTTTCTTCGTTCGTTTCGCTTTGCACGTAGCATCTGTCGGGTGACAGTCGATTACCACGGAATTCGAGCGAAACAATGCGCGGTATGTGCGTGGCCGTGTAACGTGTAAGTGACCACCGACACGCTGATAATTATGACGCTGCCGTCGATAAGGATCTGTTGGTTTGTCGGCGATAATTATGCGTGTGGGACCGCGGCTATTATGCTTGTCTCTTTCTCTTGAAAGAAAAAGAGGAAAATAAGGGCTAGGGTGAAGCGTTTCCGGTTAACTGGAGGAATGTTACTGCAACGATTAACGAAGTGGCCGACAAAAGAATCGCTCGAGTGACACAGAATTTTGAGCAGCCTCTTCTTGCGCGCACGTCGAACGTGGGAATTGACGACCAACCCATCCACCCTTTACGGGAAACCGGATTTTTATTCGACCAGGGAAAGAAGGAGTCTCGTTTAAACTAATTCTTTGCTTCATTCGATCATTTTTTACTTTTATACTATTGTATTTTGCGAAGTAACGTTTGCGTCGCTCTGCAAAGATGAGTGGAATGGTCAAAAAGTACGTATATTATAATGGGCTAGTGAAATAACGTTAAATATAGTATTAAATATAGTTAAAAAATTGAAGAGGGATTTAATCACTTTTAGTCACTTGATTTCGACGTTCTAGATAAATAACGCGCAAGATATGTCGAAATATATCTTTTGACAAAATTAATGTCTATTTATATGAATTAAAAATAACGTTTATTAAGAAACTATGGAATGTTATACGTTATATATATTATATTTTAGTAATCTTTATATGAAACAACAGTACATCGATTGTGTCAAAGAAGTCTAATCGTAGAAAAATATATTTCTTTGAACCAAGTGGTTTGAACAAAATTGTTTCCGATGAAGAACTAACTACGTTCAATATATATTTTACATCATTCTATATACTTTTATATACTTTCTGCATCCAAAATAACTTACAAACAAAGTACAGTGGCTATATAATATTTTCGTACATCGGCTTCTGAATATATTAAATTGTTAGTTTGTCCATTAAGCAGTTAATTCCAAGTGGTCTTTGAAATTTAATAAAAATTCTTTCGCATGGATAGTTTGGCTCTCTGACTGATAGAACATGAACGCAAGATGACTGACAGATCGATGGACAATATCGAAAATATTGAAAGCTCTTCGCGTTTACATGTTGATCACCGAGCGTGTTCGTTAGTCTGCTCGATTATCACGTGACAAGACATCTGACCTTTTTTCTTTTTTGTAACACTCTTCGCTTTCGAGCGTGAAATTAGCAGTAATTTACTGATTCAAAGAACTACTCGTTGTTTGCTTGCTTACTATGCCCGGCTGGCGTTCGTCGTTCTAGGTTGTAATTATGCTTGCAGTGTAGGAGGCGATCATGGCGAAGTGGATAGTCTGTATTGTTCTTGCAACATTTTTACCGGAATGTTGATAATGTAAGAAACAAAGATTTAATCGAGAACGTGTTTCTTCGCGTAATTTGTAGGTTAAATAAAGAATTACTATAGATCATCACAGATAAAGAACATTACATGGTAATTATGATTCTTGTCGTTCAGAAGTGAGAGATATTTCTGTAATAAATTAAATAAAACTGGATATTTAATTCGATTAAAATCAAATAATTGTTGAAAAAATCTAATTGCTGTTTATTATACTATTTATAAAGTAAAATTTGGAAGTTCTTTTGCTTCAAACTAATATAAGCAACAATCTTCTTATCTTATGTCAGAAAAAATATAATTCTCCATGGAAATAAGAACTTTAATATTATCTTCAATATTCTTTTTATTATATTACACTGATATTACGTAGATGAAATATAATAATACACAGAAGGTTTCTATTATAGAGGAAATTTTCAATCGAACAAGATCAATCAAATAGAATTCAAATAATTGATTCGGAAACATTTTCTAACTTATTCTGAATTATTTACTAAATATACCTATATCTCAAATCTTGTAAAACAATATTATCTAAGGAGGTTAAACTAAAATCAACATCATCCATCCGGATTTTCAACCCAAAACAAACTTCTCCAAAAGATTTTCCCTGTATATATTCCGATTATTTAATATTGCATTATATTTATATACAAACACGTTATTTCTTCATTAATAAAATAATCTTAGTCGAAAAGTCTCCAGTGAGTCACCAAAACGCTGGTGTTATGAAACCGAGTTTTAAAATGCCAACAACTTAAATAATTTCTCCTCTATATCTAAATTAATTCAAATAGAATAATTCTCCATTGGATAATCTTCGTAAAAAGAAATTTCCTAGTCAAATATAAACCGTTTCTCCGATTGTTTAACGTTACTTTACGTTCATATACAAACAAATTAATTCTCTATCGAGTAATGTTGATAAAAAAATATGCAGAAAATCATCAAAGCGCCGGTTTAATAATATCTCGCTGAGCATCGATCACGGAAGCTTCGCAAGGAATCAATGCGTTTAATTGGAATCACCGCGCGATTTCTGCACGTTTTATCGCCTGACAGCTTTTAAACGCATCCCTGGACGAATCGCTATCATAATATCGAACGATGACGTTGCCATTCGACGCAACACACGCCGGATTACAGCTAGCTGAGAGCCGCGATCCACGGAAAGCCCGGAAGACTAATTCGACGTAATGACGGGCTTAAAGGTACGATCCGCCGACATGATTGGATGCCCACGGCGTTTCGCAATACCTGCAAGCCCATTGGACGCTGGCACCCCGCTGTGGCGACGACGTCGCGTGGAATCGGCTGTGTAACAGCCGACGGATTACGCCGACAGCTCTGTCGCCGGCCTTAATTGATTTCGTTTAAACGACGAAGCACGACGACGTTGACCAGTCGAACGGCTGTGTCATCGTTCGCTAAAAGTCGAAATCGAAAACGATCCGACCAGGCCAAGCTGAACGGTTCAGCTAGTCATCCCCTGTGTCGGGTTACGTCTTAATACGGATTAATTTCTTTGAAAGTTAGGTTTGTACGTAGAAAGCATATGGTTGCTTTAACATTTATTGCAATCAGCCTTAATACGGATTAATTTTTTTGAAAGTTGCCTATTTAGATAGCAAGAATAGTGATTTAAGGTTCGTTGGAATCGGGTTGCGTGAATTAGTTCGTTCGCATTTCTTTAAAAGAACGTCGAAGATTTGTTAGTTTTACGTAAGAGCTATTTGATTGAACAACAAGTAGATTCCATAGTTTTTGTAAGAAATTGTAGTCTTCCTTTTCTAAGTGTAAAGAGGTTTATTCAATAGCAATTGGAATATTCAATAAATATTCCAATGACCTGAAATGTGGTGAACTCGAAGGAAATTGTACTAGCATCTGTTATGTCATGTGAAAGAATATTTATAGATACGTACTGATGAATAGTTGTGGTAATTATAGTTTAATAGGTTGATATTTCAGTGTTCATGAAGCTGAAACAAATGGAAGAAAATAAAGGAAAATCCATTTTAATTAGTTTAAACAACAACGTAAAAGTGGATAATATGTTGGAAAGGTAACAGTATAATTTGTACGTGATCCTTAGAAGGATATGATTCATTTTCCTGCCCAATTAGTTATATGGAAGGTAAAACGCGTTGCGTGCACGCATGTTTCATGTGGACAGAACTGCGTCCACATCGTATATTGGTAATTAAACAATGGAACAGTGTTTGTAATTGCTCGTAACGGTAAATAATCCGAAGTACAGCTGTGACGTATGATCTTTTTGATTGCTTAATTATTCTTACGCATCCGGTGTGTACGTGATTGCACGGAGAGATCAGTCGATAAATATAAACTATGAAACAATGTTGTACGTACAAACAGAAGAATTTTATGAGGCTTTCAGTATTTCAGGAAGTTTGTAAAATACAACCGATACAATTTTATGATCCTTTGCTAAATTTCATCCTAGTACGTGTAATCGTTTATAAAAAAAAAAAATCGCTTTTATTGAAACTTGACAAATTAAAAGCTTTAAAAATTGAAAAAGAACGAAAATCGCTGAAATCAATCTATCCACTATATCAGTTTGTTGATTCCAATTTTGCAAAAACCAGATGCGAATAGAATACAATAGAATAAAATAGTTAAAAAAAGAAGAAAGCAGATCGAAAGTTTCATGTTTCTTTAGAGCTTTATATTTTGGAGTAACATAGTTTTTTTACACCTGTTCGCGTTACTTTTTCATTCTTTAAATAATATACAAAATCTACTTTAATCGAAGTACTAATAAAAAAAGAAAAATAACTTTCTTACAATCTAAATTCTCTCAAAGGCGTCTTCAAAATTCAACAAGCCAGTCACCGTAAATAAAAATGATCGGAAAAAAAGTTACAGAATGTTGAATGCATCATGCGTTCTATCGGTTCGAGGCGACCGTTCGTTCTTTTCACCTGTATCCCTAATCAGCCTCTAATTCCAAAAATCAACCTGCTGAAAGGATCGGTCACGCCTCGCATTTTTTGTGCCACGACGAGAAGGAGCAAGAGAAAGAGGAATGAATGGCTTTCTCTGGGATTATGGGATTTCGAGTGCTTTTTTCCCAACCCATGCACCTGTATCCCCTATGTTCGCTTCCACAGGGTTTCCACAAACTTTCCACGGTTCGGTTACACTGTGTGTGTTCAAGAACGTTTTCCAGATACCTGGACCCTCGAGACTTTACCTGAGAGACCTGCCCCTCGGCGAGTTCCATCGAGAAGTCGAACCAGTAGTTTGCTCTCGGACCTATTGTGCATCTAACGATCCCGTTTATGGGGTAATTTCGAGAAGTAGTCGAGACAGACTGCTGGTTTCGCGGTTAAAATCGTTCGCTTCGACATTGAGAACATCGGCCGATCGAGAGAGCAGATATTGTGCATCGATTCTCGAATATTTGAAATTTCTAGCGTAACACGGTAGAAAATAGTATTTGTACGTCATTGTACCTAGTATTATAGCTTTTATTTTTCTTTTTTATTTTTTAATTTTTTTATACTAATTGGTTAGGTTCAAGTATATTAAATCTCGTATCATTTAGTACTTCAATGTGACTGCAAAGATTTCATATCAAATATTGAATCTGTTAAGAAGACGTTTTATTCGAAAATAAGGATATCTTCTAACAATAAGGCTTTTTGTAGTCAGTTTACGATAACGAATATAATATTGATTTAGTATTTTGTATCTCGATTAAACATTTTTATTATTTCGAATATTATGTTTGTATTCAATCTAGTAATAAAATGAGATTTATCTTGAAAACTTTACGAACGTATAATATACATGTATAATATATTTGTTGGTTTTTCAAACTCGTTAAAAATTTGGAGAATAATTCTACGCTCTTATATATGGAAAATTTACTGACATACGCGTCAATTGTAGTTTATTGAGACACCAAAAATGTCGGTAAATATAACGAGCCTGTTAGATGCAACACGCTTGTACATCACTTGTTTCTTTAAAAACAAGACCTGTTCAAGATATTTGCAAAAGAAAAGTATACAGTTTGTATTTTATAGAAATTTTTTATATTGTATTTTATATCGAATACTTGTTCGCTGAAGAAAGAAGAAACAAATCGATTTTGACTTTAACACAGTCATCTGTTTAATCTATCCATCCACAAATTTATATCGAAAGCTTTTTTCATCTATTCGATACCTTTATACAATCGATACCTCTATACCCATTCCAAAAACATTTTAAACTTCCGAACTAACTGTTGTTTTTCCTTCCATTACCCGGGGAACCCCAACATAAACGCTTTATATACAAAAAAAAAGAAAAAAAATAAATAAAATAAAATAAAAAAGAAACAACAAAGGGAGAAAAAAATCGAAAAAAGTTAAAAGGTTTGTTTCACTCTGACCAAAACGGATTTCCATGGCCAGCAATTTTTCACGTGTACAGGTGGAAATCAATGTAAAAAATCAACCAGTAAATACCGTTGGAAGATGAATCTTCTCTAGTCCGACTCGGACAAATCAAATTGAAATTCCTATCGATTAAGCTTGCCTCCAGGGAAAAATTTGTTTACCATCGAAATCCCGCTGACGAAAAGGCTATCGCGGCATTTGACGGAAAAGAAACGACAATAATGAATATACATATGTACACCATTCGTCACGTCTGACCGAGACACAGAGGGAGCATAAAGCGCGTAACGGGCGTCCATTTGTCTCCTGCCATCCAGGTATAGGCAAGCATCCTACCTAATTACACTGGTTATTGGTTAATAATAGCGATGATTACCACACGAATTACATCAGAGAGAGAGAGAGAGAGAGAGAGAGAGAGAGAGAAGTAAAAGGAGGGAGAAAGAGAGAGATGGAACGTGCGTAGCTAGGCTCTAACAGAGACTTTAATTATATCCACTGTGAGGATATATACACGGTGTATCTGTTCATCTCGCGGCCAACAGAGCTGCAGATTAACCATTAACGTTTCCTAGCTACTTTTATACAGATAATACATACTAAGGCGTTGAATAGGAATACCTGCAGGCTGATCTTTATCGTACGTCTATCATCCATGCATACGAAACGCTTGTAAATTGTTTTTTGCCGACAAGGAGTACATTGTTCTCCTTCCTCTTTTTGTTCGTGCGAATTATCGTAGATTCGTTTATTTGGTTTAGGACCGTTTGGTAGATATGAAAATGGACTGGTACACGTTTAATTATAATTTTGAGCTATCGATTGATTTAATACATTGACATATAGATGATTAACTACATATAGATGATTGTTGAAAGCAGTGTGAATTTATAATTTCGTTTGTTATTGTAATATTCTTTTGTTTTTATGCAATTATTATTTATTATATAAATATACAATCGTCGTGTATTTATTGCAAATAAAATGTTCAATATATCAATGGAAAGGAGCAAAAAGATTTTGATTAGATCAACGAAGTGCGAAGAAGGTTTACAACTTAACTGAATATTGACTGACAACTATTTTATATATTCGGTATAAATTATCAGCAACCTATCTCGTATGTTATAAAAAGAATAGAAGATAATACGGTTCAGGAACTTGTAGATCTTTTATGAAAGATCGTCGTTAATGCTTTCAACAAATAAAAATCCAAAGGAGACAAAAATTCCTATTACATCAACTTCTGTTTATTCAAATCTGTATTCTCTAATTGCTTCTCATAAAATTCTCATTCGCCGATGTCCGATTATTCAAATGTAAAATTATAAATTCCCACATTCTCGTACCATCTTTCCATTTCTACAATTTACATCGAACTATTCTCTATGAGATTTTTGTCGGTTCAAATCACTAATCCACCTCTTCTTTATTCTCATAAAATTCTCATTCGCCAAGCTTTAAATTATACATATACAACGCTATAAATTTCTAAATCCCTCCACTATTTCCTCCTATTATCCGGCGCGATTAAAAAAGCTGAATTCCTACCTTCTAAACTTCGTAGAACTCTCACGTCTGGATACCGCGCGTCCGGCCAAGTCGACCGGAAAAGGTTGCACCACAGAGGACCACGCGTATGCACCGCCACCAACAGCGTAACGCAGCTGACACGAAACTGACCTGCACCCCGTGTCTACGAGGTTGCCTCGTGCTTTTTTCTACGCGCGCACACGCTTCACGGCACACCTACACGCAATATAGTAGGATAGGATGTTCGGTATCTTTTCCCTGTTCTCGGTGTATCTTTTCTTTTTTCGTCGATTACAAGGCAGGTCCACAACGAAACTCGGGACCTGGGGCCCGTGGAAACTTATCTCGGGCCCTGGATAAAGCTCCTCGAAGCCGAGTTCTAGTCGCGTATAAGCTAACGTCGTGCATTCTAGGCCGACAGATAGAGAAGCTGTCGAGAGGAGGGGCGTGAGCAGAGCGGAGAGGGAACTCGATAGCGTTAAATAGCGTATACGAAAGGCTTCGGGGTATTTCAAGTCACGGCTGTGTAAATACCTGTCTCTCTTTTTCGTCCTCGTCCGCGCTGGAATACTTTCCTCCTCTCCCTTTTTTTTTCTTTTTTTCCTCCACTTCTTCCACTTCTCCTCTTTTTTCGCCTCTTTCGTAGCTTGATACCGGAGGATGATTCTGAATTGTTGGGTAAATAACGAAATCGATATTGTTTACCGTGGAATATCGTCGATGGAAAAAATTCGAAATGTGGGGCGTTAAAGAGAGGAAAAAGGGGTACGAGTGGCTCGAAAGCATATGGCACTCGTTGAAATGGATCAAAACAGTCGACCAGCATATGTACAATCGTTTTCGAGTGTTCTCTGTTGAAACGTACTTCGGTGTGATTTTAGTCATCGGCAGGATATTTTTATTAGTAATTTCGTTTCCTTTTCTCTTTCTTTTTTTTTTAATGTTTCCGACTTACAAGGATTTTAAATCGATGGTTTAGGAATTTTCTTTCGGTACGATGATCTTTTTGATATCGAGATGCATTTTTTTGTAATTTTATCCATAATAATATTATTTCTGCTTTTGGACTTTTTCATCTTTCGAAAATTCTTCAGTGATAAACTGACTTAAATTTTCGTTTATCACGATGATTTTCTTCATTTTCTAACCTATATTTGCTGAATATTTATGCGTGGGAATGTTGAGAGAGTTCATTGCGCGTGGCTGATTTAGCAAAACGCGCAACATGCACAGATGACTGTCGATGGATGCAAATGATGCTAAGGATTCTTGAGAGAAAAAATATTAGGATTTATTGATTGTGTGAAAGTTGCGCCAAGGTAATGGAGCAAACGGGAAACGGCTTTCGTAAATGTCGAAATAAAGGAAAAAGGATAGGTGAAAGCTTTGTTTTCACGCTGCGTGCGATCAACGGAACCGGAAAAATCATTTGAAGAGCCTTCACTTCGGAAAACGTGTTTTCTAAAATAATTCTGGATGCATTCTGGATAATTATGGACGCATATAATTAAACCGCGGTGCTGCATATAAAAATTCTCCGTTTGTCTATTAGAATTCTATTATCAAATCAAAAAAATACTCAAGAATACTAGGAATTTGTTTCTTTTTCATTATACTATTACATTATGCATAATTCAATTGAATTAAAAATGAAACTTGCATTTAACACTTATATTATATGTCAGTCAAGATATAATGATTCGATTAATTGCAACGATTCAAAGCGAACACAAAGAATCTATTAAAATGTCACTGCTTGAACATTTTTCAAAGGATTGTTCATGTTGTACGATGTGAATTGATATCGACATCGAACCGATTACGAAATTCGTATACAGGTAAGGGGCCTTTCTCCTCTTTACGCAATTAAATCTCTTGTTTTTTTTTTTTTTTCAAATTTCAACTCTCATGAACGATATGTCTACTGAGATACGCAGCAATTTTTTTCCGAAATTTTGTACAATAATGTCATTTAAACCCTCTGTATGAGGTTCGCATTAACGAAAGAATGTATCAATTAAATTTTTATATTACGTACTCGTACTGCTTGATCATTCAATGATCAATTTGATCTATTCATTGATCGTTTCAAACAAAAAAACAATGATAAATGTGAACGGTGAAATTAGATTAGAAAAATAGAATTGTATTGCAATCTTCATCTTCAGGGAGTATAATAACCACGTTATATCCACGTTAATTTTACACAGAAAAGGAAACATCGAAAATGTCCGGCTATTTGTAATCTAAAACCGGATATTTCCTATGAAATATTAATTTCTTATGGATGGTAGCGCGAAGAAATACTCGAGGAACGAATCACGAGTGAAACATCGGGAATGTTGATCGTACAGTACGCGACATTCATTAAATTTTCTCTTCGTCCGAACCTGTACGCCATCAGCATTTCACGGAGGCCATTTTGATTTCTTTAGTAAGAGAATTTTCAATGATTGCCGCGCGTCCACTTCGGTTCATCGACGATATTTAATTACCACCTCTTTTATGGTATGTTTACACGAACTCGGGAATGTATCCTTATCATTACTACCATCTTCTTTTCTTCCTTTTCTTTAAGAGGAAAGATCGAGGGGTCTGCGAACGCGCCTGGATGCTATTTTATTATGCGTCGATCGAAGAGAGTCTTGTTGGCTGAATGCAATTAAAGGGGAATGTCTTGTGACTCTGCGTTCTGCTAACTAGACGGAACAATTATCGTCGATTCGATTATGTAATTGCTGGTGAAAGATTCTATGCACATCGGGCATATTTTTCTATCTATTAGAAATGGTATGTTCTTGTAGTATTTGCCGACGTGATGGAATTAATCGAGTATTGCACGCTAGACAATCTATTTCTAATAGTATCTACATATTTCTGATCGATCGATCGATGATTTCTTATAATTGGACGTTTTATTTGATTTGCTTCGGTTATCGAACAATTACTCTTCGATTTTATATTTCCAGTCTATGAAATTTTCTGTCTCTACTCGTGCAGAATTAATAAAAATCATTTTAATACCACTTGTATCGAATTCCAATAATTCTAATAATTCAGATGTTTCTGGTCTGGGCTAGTTATTATCGGAGATTGACGCGTTAGCTTCCAATTAAAAGATATTTAATTTACCAATGTCTCCTTCTGTGTTTTTGCAGAATTAATAAAAAGGATTTTAATAGTACCTGTATTAAATTCTAACAATTAGATATTCCATGTGGTTTGGCGTAATTATCGAAGATTGGCGTACTAGGTATTAGCCAAAGGATTTTCAATTTATATTTTTTTCCTCTCCGTCCTGGAGTATTAATAAAGAACGTGATGGACAGTTTTGTTTGTAACAGATGGATTAAACTCTATTACGATTAATTGGATTTATCATTTGGATTGTGTCAATTGCCAGAGTCAGATTTTAACTGAAGCGTTTCCAATTTACATTTATTGATTGCAAGACTATGGATTTTAATCAACACAATTGAGAAAATGAGATTTAAGTAAAAAATTTCGTCCTCTCGATAATATAACAACTATAACTCTCGATAATGTTTTGTACATATTTCATAGATCTTAGTATATCATTTACATTCTGTACACCTTTGAATATTTCATTTCTCCATAAATAGATAAACACCTGTATAATATATGGATGAACCAATACCGTCAATTTTCGTTTAGATACTTCAAACATAAAACTCTTACGATCATCACCTGGATTAGAAACAGAAACTACGAAAAGAATAAATAAAATATTCCTGACATTCGCGTGCTAAAAATACGAGTAAACGAATCTCGAATAAATTTGCAACGTATTAATATTACGTCAGTTCTCAAGCTGACCATCGAGATTCTGGATAGCACGATCATAAAAGCAATTGTTAAACGAGTGCGAAGAAGACAAATATAAAATACAGGAAGTGTATATTCCAAGGATAAATTGATTAAACAAACTTACACGGTACCGTGTCGAGTGTTTCTGCTCTCAAAGTGGGACGAAGATGGTGAGGCACGCATACCGGAAACACGAAGGAGTCGTTACCGTGTACGAGCTCGCTATCGTGAACGCCATACAAACAACGCCACGGAAATGTCTCCGTACGATTCTCTCCCTTCTTCGTTCTGCTCTTTCACTTTTGTACGTTGTATCTTCTCCCAGTCTTCTGGATGTAGCGGTACGAATCGTAAAAGTCCGGTTAACAGCGGTGGTTCGAGAACGATCGACGATTTCAGAGCGGCGGAAGAATCCTCCAACGACCGGAAAACGATTTGAAATCTTATCGGTACCGATCGTCCGTATAGACGCTGCTTCTGACTTTCTCTCGTCGAAAAATCATCATCCAAATTGATCAAGTCTTATTTCTCTATTGTATGTCGTGTACGCATTTTCTTTCTTTCTTCTTTTTTATTATTATTTTTGATTATTTATTTCTTCTCCTTTTATTCTTGTTGTTGCGAGGATTTTTCAGGTAGGATTCGACGAACATATGAGGTGATATTTTATAAGTAAGTTTATTTAATCAGTATTTGGTAAAAATTTCTTTTGTAGGTATTAAATTGGAAAAATGTAGAAAATTCAAACAAGATCTTGTTTCAAATATTACCAAGTTTAATCATTATTTGCGCGATAAATAATTTTCTGTTTGTACGAAAATAGTGGTGAACGATCGAAGAATCATTTCGAAAAGAATAGTAAAAAAAGAAAGGAAAAATGCTACAGAAATAACGTAACATACTGAAGAAAGTATTGAATATTTGTAATTCCGAAAATCTGTACAAAATAATTTTTTCGAACGAATAATTGAATAAGCATAGCAAGTTACCCATCAGAATACTAAAAGCTAATTTTGTTTCTATTTTCGAAAATCACATTATAAATTCTCAACTTTCTTAGAATACCTGAAAAACACGATCACCAATTGCATTTAACAACAAAGTATAACTTTTAATCAGAAACTATAAGGAACGTTAACGAATCCGAAAATTTACAATGTATTTTCTACACCATCATCTTTGTCTCTTTACAAAAAGGAAGAAAAAAATCCTGCATACTAAATCTTCTGACTTACGTTTCTCCGTGTCAGTATTCTTTATACTGTGCACTTTTAGTGATCCTCGTGAAGAGGAAAGAAATGGAAGGAGGAGGGAAACACCCCAATCTCGAAGAAGATCTTTGGTAAGCAGATGAAAGAAGCTTGCTAGAGAGACGTGGCTTGAGATTTAAGAGGCTTAGCATTCGGCGTGGACCTCGTAGGGCAGCTAAAACGCACCGAGTTCGTTTTATAGGGTCCCTTTCTTCTTCTAGGGGACGGGCCCCGAAATTGGAGAGTGTTCGCCCGTCTAGAGAGGCTTCCAGATTCCAGATACCAGAGGAATAGGGTTACTGGCTCGGAACTAGCAGGTGGATACCGTCCACGGCATGTGAATATTCTTCACGTAACGGGTGTTGAAAATATAATAAAGCGGATATTCTTATGGTGCAATGAAAATTTGATATCATTGGGAAATATGGTACATCGTGTTTATAATTCAGCTTGAAATTGATAACTGTTTTTAGGGTATTTTCAGGGTGGTATAGTTGATTGAGGAAGAAAATTGCAGAAAGAGAAGAAGAAGGAAAGTAAGTTGAAAGAAAAATTGAACCGTATATTATTCTCTTACCGCCCTCGATTAATTTTAACGTCTATGGAAGTTAAAATAAAGCAATACTATTGTTTCTACATCAAGGTATAGGTAGTCTATTATTTGAATTAGATTAGAATCTAATTCTAACTCTGTATGTTTAACTTGTTGATTTTCTGTGAGAAAATTGTCTAAGTTTTTGTATAGATAGTGATCATCGAGGGAAAAATCTAGAAAAACCAGAGAAAGGAAATGCAACGGAACTCTATTCTTGTGATTCTAATTACACTTGGCATACTAATCAGCATCGTTGGCATGCAGCTTTGTAAGCAACGGTTAATTAAATTATATTACACGAATATTTTATATTGTCAAAGATAAAATGAAATGAATACGCAACTTTCTTAAAAATTGTGATGATAGAAAAAAATGGTTTAAAATTGGCAAGACAAAAATCTATCTCTGCACTGATATATAAATAATATATTAATAATAGTATCTTAATAAATAATAGTAGTAATCTGACCTCGACATGTAATTCGTTTATTAATAATCTTTAATATAATATTGTAGTACACTAATTTAGAAACATTTTTAAGATGGAATATATATATTTTTAAATCTTTAATTTAAATTTATTATTTTTAAATAAAAGATTTAAAAATCTATATATATAGATTTAAAAACATTCTTTGAAAGTCAACAAATTACGCCAAGTACTTCCAAGTATAAAATAGGGAAAAATTACTTGTTTGTTAACTAGCAGAGTGCGGTAGTCAGTAAATGTCATCAGAGACTCAATAATCCGGAGAAGAACGTCATTCGGACAGGGACAATTCTCACAGAGAATTGGTAGTTCTGATAAATATTCCAACAACCTCTTACAGTTATCTTGCTCTGAAACCGATAAAAGGACGCGGGGTAGAAGCATCGAAATTCCTGAACTCCCGCTGCGCGCACACTCGCGTTTCAAAACGCCATAAAAGCACCACCGTTTTCCTTCTCGATATTATTTATTTGTCCCTTTATTTTTCCACGAGATCGGTCAACGGTAGCATAAAGGTCGAAGAAGAAGGAGAAAAAAAAAAAAAAGGAGAAACGCGGTTTAACGTGTTCGTTTTACGTGTTTATTTCGCGCCATGTGTTCCGCACAATTTCGAAAAGCAACGCCGAGGGTGGAACGTTTGTTTTACACAGCGTAAGGGTTGCTCTTCGTTTATTTGCTTTCGTTTCACCGGTTCTTGTGTAAATACCGAGCGTGTGGTATCGGCGAATGCATGGCGTTCACGTGTTTTAAGGAATCGTTATGTATTTTTGTATCTCGTGTAGTTCCTTTTCTTTTTTTAATTGGGGATGTTTATGGACAGTCATTATAATAATTCATTCGGTGAGTGCAACGATTACTTCGATGTGTAGGGTAAAAGCTTTGATGTTTATTATTAAAAAATCGTTCTTTTGATGTGTTGAATTCTTATTTAACTGCGTAATCTTCTAAATTTATGGAATTTAAGTAAGATAACGTTAAAGTTTATGCTAACAGATGCGTGATATATAAATTAGTAAGTAAAGAAGAAGGCAAAGAGCGGAATAAATTAAGTAACTGACGAGGAATTTGAGTGGAGGATACAAGATTGGTTGAAACGATAAATACGATAGACAACATCGTCTCGTTAAAACAGTCAGCGATACACGGCTACTGGAATTCGGTGTTCCCCCTCTCAGTTCGCTCATCTTCAACAGACGTCGTTCTAAATACAGTTATTTCTAAATACCTAATTTTCTCGATTTTAGTATTATCTTTATTGCGTCTTGATAGTAAAAGCAAATGGCGATAAATAAAATTCTTTATAACTTATACAGGATCCAAATTATTTGACAAAATATTTACCAAAATAACTAAAATTACTGGTGGAAGTTCACAGCATCGCGTCTTTTTTAAATTAAAAAATTGATAAAGTTAAACAAGAGAAATTAAATGTTTTATTATTATCGAATAGATGATACTATTATAGGTTACAAATGATATACGAGAAGAAAGAATGCATTATTATTATTGCAGTACGATTATTGCAGTAATATCAAAATAAAATTCCTACTTGAAGATATTTCATCCACGATAAGTGTTACATTTAAATACATCCAATTGAAAATCATTGTACAGGAATGTTTCATTATGCGTATAATATATAGATAGTTCTAAAAAATTCTTTAAAGTATACTTTCGTTTGGTTCGAGAAAAGAGGCAACCGACTCGGCGGAGAATAAAAGAGAATGGAAAGTGGCCATTGAAAATAACAGACGCTATTGCGGGCTGGGAAAAGAAAGGTAAAAAATCCGTATATTTTTCAGGCGTATTAGGTCGTAACGATTTTTCCGGCTTCGAACCACAGCGATTACGCTCTCGTCGAGGAACGTTGCAACGCGAAATTAAATTCCTAACGAATTCCATTACATCTCGCGCGATGCACACCGCAACAGAAACTTTTCAGCTAACAGAGAAAAGAACGTTTTTTGTTGATCACAGTTTCGCGAAACGCGACCAATACCAGAAACACGCGTTTTAACATTGTAAATTAAACGATGTTGGATTTATCGTCCTTGAAATGTTTCGTAACTACGCGAAAGGTTGATTGGAACATTTTTTAATAAGTTTATATCTCCAGATTATTTTACGAAATAAGATTAAAATATTGTAATATCGTGTAGTGTATGTATTGTAAATTTCTTACAATATTTGATTACAATAATTGGATTACAGTGGCAAAGATAATATAATGTGTTCTACTATTTTTAAATAAGCAGAAAAGGTTTCAAAAAATATATAACCACGGTAAGGTAGAGGATAAATAACGACGTCTTATCATAGCAACTTAAAAGATATTAAATCTTGGAGTTCTTCGTAATTACGCTAAGGACAATTGGTATTTTTTGAATATCTTATATTTCCAAACTATTTCATGATTTAAAATTGAGATATTAAAATATCATATACTGTATGTACAGTGAGTTTATGGCAAGATATGTAACATGGGAAAGAAGGTGAGTATATTATTGTTAGTTGTAGTAAAGAATAAAATTGATCGATCGTGAACGATAATACGGGTTTGCAGCAAACCATTCAGTATAATGAAATTATATTTGAATTGCATTTTTCCCTTTTATAGAGGATGTTCGTTTAGAAACATTAAAATGTATATTTAATTATGAAATGCCATTCCGTTTATAGAAAACATATCTCATTTGATATCATAAAAAGATTATACGTCAGAACAAGTTTCATTAAAACACTGGCTTGAAATCATTACTCGAACTTTAGCGATGATTAAAAATAGAAAGAAGAATAGAATCAGCGAAATTTGCACACTGTAGACGATGAAGATAAAATTACACATTGAATACAATAAGATGCGCACAATTACCATCGCGGAAAGTTGCGTTGATTTCCTTCTTACAAATTTTTCTTACTTACAATTATTCAAAACGCTCTCTGTGTCTAAAACTTAACAACATCGTTAAGATTAAATTTTTATCTTGATTATTGCATTCTTGACGTGGTACTTTCATTGAAACTCATTAATATTATTCCCTACAATTTGTTTGTAATTTAAAATTACGAGAATTGAAAAAAAAAGTTCGTACATAGTATCCTACGTTGCTCTTTCTTCTCTTTTAAAAAATATATTTTATATCGGTAGCATCAAACGTCTTTTACTTCTCTGTTTTCAAATAATATATCTTATGCTAAGATACGTATAAGAATATATAATTTATAATAATCATTTATAAATTATTGATGATGAAGTATTTCGAAAATATCTTTTCCCATGCACTTCAAACGTCGAAAACAAATACGATAATTATCATTTATTGGCTTACCATTCGATGAAATCAATAAAATGTCAAAACTATTTAACATCTTTACATTCACCAGCGTCAATACATAAATTTCTTATTTGCAGTATTCGTTCGCTATAGAATAATTGCCACTTAACATCATTGATTTAACGCATGTGATTATTAAAAATGCAAAAAAAAAAACAAATAGTATAGGCAAGAAAATGTTAATTTAACACATAAAGATGAGAAAAAGACAGAAACAAATAAAGAGAAGGAGTACTTGAGCCATCCTTTCTAGAATAGAAGCCTTCGTTAAAAATAAACTCGCGTGTGAATAAAAGTGCTACCTGACGTAATCGATGGGACGAGCCTGTACCGACGCCTGTACACGCGGCGTAAAATTAATTAAACAATCAAGTAAACGCATGCCAACCACCCTCGATCGAGCACGCACCTCAAGGTGCGTTTAGACCAAACGAGCAAGAACATATTTAGAGCAAGAGCAAGATCATTTGTTCGTGTTTGCTTCGATCATCGAGTAATTTCTTCGTAAATTCATTTTTAACGATTGAACAGGCGTTTCTGGAGCGATTGGACGAGCAATCATCAAACGAAGAAACAATATTCATTTATACCTTAATTTTACT
The DNA here is from genome assembly GCF_000188095.3 of Bombus impatiens. NCBI lineage: Eukaryota > Metazoa > Arthropoda > Insecta > Hymenoptera > Apidae > Bombus > Bombus impatiens. Next base: position 1,044,064 of record NT_177318.1, on the reverse strand, counting down.
AAATGAAGAGCATTCACTCTGCATGAGATCGTCGTGGTTGTACAACAACCGATTTTATAGTGCTTAATGCAATTAAGAAAACTGGATTACCCTTCGGGCTTTAAACAAGTCGCACAGTTTTCTTATCTTCCCAGTTTTTTAATCGAACTGGTATTTCGTGAATTTGATATCTTGAGATAAAACATAGCGTGCAATTTGAACACATTTTTAAAAGATTTATTCTTATATGTGGTGGGTTTGTTGTCTTTTAAATATTCATTGTAGGTATTATTTTAATTACAACTAGGTAGAGTGTTCAGAGGGTTATGATAAGTTTCATAATTGATTAGCGACGTTAATAGCTCATTTTACTGTTGTTGAAGGATGTTATTTTCGATGATTAAGTAAGGGAACGCATTTTAAATTGAGTCTGTCTAAACGTACACTTATTCTCGACCATTTATTTTAAAGTTTGTAATAGTAAGGGAACATGATCTGTATTATTTTATAAAATCCCTCGTACTATCTCATTTTCACACGAGTACGAAATTATATAATTAATTTTTCAAGGATAGCGATCGATAAAACATTGTTCGAATCGATGGAATTTAAATAAAGAAGTAAGAGAAAGACGCCAGGCGATTGTAAAAGGAATAGCGATACGTTTCGTTCATTATTTCCTTACACATCGCTTCCTTTTGCTAAACATTTCAGCAGAATTCAACGATCATAGAACTTAATCAACTTGACAAATCATTTAAATAACTCTATGACTTACTAAGGATGGCTGATTAGAACAGTTTAACGAGTAATAGCTCGTGCTGAAACGTTAACGACTCTCAATGTCGATTAATGGCTGATAAAGCTATCCTTCTTCGTGATTTCACGTAACCAGGCTGGCTCTTTCATACCGACAAACTGTACATGGGCGTTCCGTTAGCCAATTGAATTTACTGTTAAACGTTTCGACGAAAGTGCAAATACTCTCTTAAGAATCTGAATTCTAGGTAGACGCTGTTGCGTGGGCGTTGAGAGATTGTTCTGTGTGGGTATTTAGAAGTTTAATGAATTGTTACTTTAACTTCGATGGGTGTAAGAAATGTGTATTGTTATAATCTATTCATATTGATGGTGTTAATTTATTTCTTGTTAGCACATGAAATATGATAGTATGTGGTAAAGAAGCAGATATAATATAGGAGAAACATTAATCATTTGTGAGGAGAAGTATGAATGTTGAATTTTAATTCGAAATTATTTAATCTACATTAATACTAAAAAGTTGCTACTAAATATACACGTTTCTATAGATTTATCGTATATCATATAATATCAAAACCTAAAATAACTAAACCTAAAATAAAAATAATCTAAAATCACTAAAATGTCCTATAACGTGAATTTTTCTACCACAGATCTTGCGCATAAATTATATGAAAAATCAGCATCATCTTCCATTTCACTTTTATTATTAATAACCCGGTTATTTCCTCGAAAAGTCACATTTTATTTCCACACAATGATAACGCACTCTCTGATTTGCGTCACATTCCTCTACATAATATTTTCTCATTTTCTACTCTATTCTCTTCGAAACAATCTCGCCAACCTTGCCACAAACTGAACATTATAAATTGGTTGGCTCGTCATCGAACATCCTCACCGTTGATTATCCTGATGCATTTGCCCCGGCGGTTCACACGGTCGATGATGAACGTACCTCACCGGAAGAATGGCCGGCATAGACTGGACGTTGGGCCAGGAAGAAACGAAGACGATCGTTAGGTAAATTTACGAGGTCACGGAGCACGTCAGCTAAATTTTGCGGCCAACTCATAGACAATGAGGACGATCGTGAAGAGGACCAACGCGTCGCTAGACCCCAACCCGGACCCCCTTAACCTCGAACCATAAAATCTCATGGTGAGAGTTCACTAGCATCGACGATATCCTGTTCTACGGCTTCATAAATCATGGAACCGCTAACTTCGCTCGCCACTAGGCAACTTTACGCTACTGGAACCTTTACGTGTGATATTAGGTCGTTCCGTAAGTTCTGACGTTTCTTCAGTATGTATTTTTAGCGAAGCATTGTTTTCTATTTGTCAAGACCATGTCGTTTCTTGGTTGGTTATTTTCTGAACCAATATATGTTGAATATATTTAGTAATAAATAATTTATGTACCTAATTAATAATATATTTAATAATATAAGTATATTTCAATAAATGCAAATTTTTGAAAGATCGACAAAATGGTAGAAGACTGGCTGAGAGATCAAAACAAGAGCATTTACCAAACTATGTATTTGTGATATGAATTTTATAGAGAAAATAAAGCAACAGTCAATATTGAGCAGGGAATTGAAGACCACTCTGGAAACTTTTATCAAAAAGTTATAACTAAAAAATTTTAACCTTTTTCTAAATCAGAAGAACACATATTGGAAGAATACAAACACAAGAGCAAGAATTCAATAATAAGTTAGAGATAGAGAAGGAATGGTAGAAGGAACTGTATCAACGAGAATATGTCGATGATTGAAATCATAATGCTTTCCTGTAATTTCATGCCAAATCTTTGACAAAAAAGAGAGGACTATAATACTTAGAAAGATTAAAAATCTTACTATGCTATTTTTGTGTTCTTCGAGTCAAGAGAAAGTGTAGGTTTATTGTATTAAGTTGATGGACATTCTTGGAAATTATTTACCTCTTGAGATGTATTATATTTCTCGAAGGAATTTATGTACAGTATTGTTGGATGTATTTTCTAACAATCTTTTATAATGAGAAATTGTTAGAATGATATGATGTGAGTAAAAATACAAGCTATATATGCATATGTATTACGCTTACATAAATATGTTCTATCTTTGCTATATCATTTCTTTAATATTTATTTCTATCTTTGATATATAAAAATTTCCTTGATTAGCGATTATCCTTAATCACTAATGAATACGAGATTAGTCTGAGGAGAGTTCGAAATCTAATAGAGGCTATTATTGGTTTGATTAATTACATTAGTCACCGTGTAAACGTTACGCGATATTGATTTGCTGTGTGTAATACCAGTGGGACTTTCGAATCGGAGAGAGTAATTAATTATCAGAGTATCTATGGAAATACTTGATTGAAAACCTTAATAGCGTATAATTAATGTTTTCTATACAATAAAGCGTGATATTGATTTATTTACATTTTTATTACGCACGATCCGCGGTCATTGTTTCACGTTCATCATTAATGACTTTTCATTTCAGTCTCGCAGATGGATCGTTTCGTAAGGATTAATTATTCTACAAAATCAATCCAATAAATTTTATTATATTCTATATGATTTTAGTTCCTGTTGCTATATATTAAGTTTACTTATAAGCAAAGCAATTAGTCGATAAAATGAAATACTTATTGAAACTATAATAAAAATTATAACGATACTTAATCGTAGTAATCTTTCGTGTTTTTTAGAATGTTGTACGAGCCTTTCAAAAGCCAAACTGATCAAGTCCACTTTTTATCTATTTCTTAATTTCAAAATAAAATTATTTCCACGACTTTATTGTAGGAAGATAGCATTAATATGGGATTAATAGAAATAACAATAGAAATAATAGAACAAATAATAGAATATTCCAAGGTAAATTTAAAAAATACTATTTACAACATCATAACTTTTTGTTTCTCAATATACGAAGTTTGTCAATGTAGTTCCGAAGCAACTCGTATTATACAATATTCTCGATATTAGGAAAATATGTAAATAAAAGAAATTAACATGATTACAGGAATTTACGTTTCTCACAGAATTACAACAAATTCCATCATCGATTATCAATATTTTAGATTAATCTCTTTATATAATCCCATCATAACCTATCTTAAAATAGGATCTTAATACCAGTTAAACATACATTCCACTTGATCCTTAATCGGGATCAAATTATCACCAGTCGATTAATCGTGAACCAGATACTTCATCCTCTTATTTAGTCGAGAACTAGAAAAATCCAGTCCGTCATTATTGTACGTAGAACAGGTTGAAGTATGAAGTACCGTATCGAAAGCGCAAACTACACGTTCATAATCAGAGAATGATCAGAGATTGATTTTAACCACGGCCACTGCAGTTTCTAGTTGCGTTCTAACGAATTTATTAATCGTCACTGTTGCAATCGCCGGTCGGAATTTTATGAAGTATTAACCATGAACGACGCGTACAAATCGCCGATATTATTAACATGTTCGTACGGTGAACGCGGGGACCGCTGCGAAAAATATTCTATTGCTTTATCGTTATGGTTAATTTATGGCACGCCGGCAAGTGTCTGAGAACGAACGAAGCCGCGCCTTCGCCGCCTCGGCTGCGCCTTTCATGGAGTTTCATCGAGTCACGCGAGTCCTCCAACTCGTTAATTAATCGCTTTTCTAGGCCGCGATCATAATTTCAGCCTGAACGATCGGAAACGTATCATTTGACGGTACCGAGAATTACAAGCAAAAGTTCTGCTCACGAGGCTGATTTTTTCGACATTTTTAAAAATCTTACGAGAGACGATTTGTTAAAAAAGATATAAAGAGTTTCAAGTTAATATGATGCGATTTTCATATTTTTCCGCCGTTTTGTACAGTCGAATAATTTTTCATTACTTTTATGCATTATAATATTTGTGCAGTTGTGAATATCTTTTTCTATAACATTGTAGATTTTGTTCCAAGTGTCGAATATGGTCCCACTGAATATTGAAGATTATTAATATCATAGATAATCGATAAATACTCTTGTGATCTCTACAAAACATACATATCTGTACTTGTATTAAATATCTTGCAATTTTTATATATATTTTCAGATTTGTTCGAAATTCTACAGAATAAAATTAAAACAAGCAAAAGTCAGATGAAGTAATTGTGAATGAAACTACCTGAATTGGGATCAACAATTTTACATTGGTATCATAAATTTCTTATTTTACTCGAATATCGTATATCAAATCGTATAACATACATAACGTGTTTCAAAGATATAAACATTCCAATTAAAGCGAAATGCTACTTGACTTATCTATTCATAAAACTGGTCGTTTATGAGACCACATTTAGATAAGAAAAGAGTTATTTTTCTATAAAAAGCTAAATTTACAAAATCTATCTAGATTAAATCAAATACCGAGCTCGTAAAGTCATTTAACGATATGATTCTTGCCGATTTTTATCCTAATCAGCATAACAGTATTTCACGTGGAATAAATTTCGCAGAAGTATTAATTAAAAATTTCATCTTTTGCGTTCACGTCAAGTATTCGCAGCATGTACGGATAATTATATATAATTAACTGTAATTTGACATTTTATGTATCTTGAATTTTGTGCTATTCGACGAGATGCAATTATCTTTTATCATCGCTGAGCAATAATCAGCGAACTGCATTAACGCTAATACCACAATAAATCCTACGGTTCTGCCTCCTTTTTTCCACCTTCTTCTCCTTCTGTCGGCTTAATGGTATCACGGCTACTAGTGTCGCTTTTTTCTCCGCGAATATTTTATGCTAATTTCGAAATAATTCCCGATACTACTAATTATATTCACACATACAATCAAGCGTATTAAAATCGTTTTACGTCCTAGGTTTTGCACCGCGATTATGTAACGCACGACGATTATGGTCGACTGTACTGTGGATGAGGGCCATGTAATTAAATTCCTTCACGAATCGACCGGGAAAATTATAGATAGATCGGAGAAGTGGAATGAAGTAGATTAGTAATATTCGTAACTGTTACTGCTGTAATGTGGTGATTTGTGATGTGATTTAGTGTGTCGTATGAAATTATGGAAGAAAATTGGTTTACGGAAATTGTTTGGGAAAAACTTGCGATAATAATTTTTTGTACAAAAACCCCCCATGAAGATTAATACGTGAAAACATATGAAAGTGTAACTCGAGAAATGAACGAAAGCCCTTTTTTTGAAATTTATTAAATGGGGAGAAGTAATTAAATTTAACTTTTCTAAATGAAAATCTGAAATTAAACCTGCCTTTTGTGTCAAAGAAAACTTCATTTTTACAAAGTATATATTCATTTTGTTAAAAAATATATTTTAATGTTGACCTTACTTTAATTTAATTGAATTAATTTAATTTCGATTGGCATTTCCTTATCATAATATCTAATTATTTCGACAATGCTTGCTAAATAGATAATTCCATTTCTTTTAATTCCTCACGATCAAATTAAAGTACATTTAGATTAAATGAGATAAATTAAATTACATTTATGTTAAATTTAGAAATAAAAACATTCTCATATTAAAATACATTTTTAATATTTTTACAAACGGATTAAAATACCCTTGATAGAATTAAAAAAAAAAATAAAAAAGAAACCAAAAAGATTTATAGAACATTTATCATGTTTAAAACCAACTAATTATTACATATCTGAATACCAAAAGTAAATTGCTTTATACATTGAATACGCTTTTTCAGCCATTGTATACAATTTCTTTTTAAATCTTTTGCTCAAGTTTCAAAACATTATATTTCTAATGATGTTCAGACGAAAGGAAAGAATAAAATGTCACGATTAAAAGTGAAATTCATCGTGAAGCAGCTGGACAAACGATCTCGTCGAATAAAAACGGTAACGGCAGACATTAGGATCAAGGTAGATAGTACATTGGAGGAAGAAGAGGAGAAAAACGAAGAAGGGATCGTAAAATGTAAACGCCGGATGTACGTACGTACGTACGTTACATCGGTTCTAACGACCGATCGTAAAGAAGCCGACGGCGTATCCAGGAGGTATTGACATTTAAATATCTCCATCTGTTCCTGGACAAAACAGCTAGCTCAATATATTAATAAGCGATGCGGTTCTTTGTGTATACACTTACATTATATACATTCAGTGTCCTTGTGCTTCTTTATTTATTGCTAGTAGACATCGTAACAATGGGCATCGTAATGATGGCTACTTGATTCCGTTCTTTTTCAATTGACAACAACAATTGAAAACAATTGTTGATTTTCAACAATTGAAGATCTAAAGATCGAACACCTAACATCGAAGATTCGAAGATTGAAGGACTAGGACCTCAAGATTAAAATTCGACATTGAAATTCTTTATGAAAGTTCCGATAGTTTCTTCAGCGATTTATTTCCGAATTACAACATATATTTTCTACGAAAATCATCGATCACGACAATATATAATCGTGTAGTATATTGATTTCTGAATTTCGATGTCTTGAAATTTCAACTACGATAACATACTTAACTACGCTCAAATATTTAATCGATAATTAAGAACAATTAAGTTATAACATCGTTAACAATAGTAGCTAATGACAATTCTAATGAAACAATTAATAAAAAATCTCAATCACTCAATTTTCAATTTAATCTCAGCGTTTACCTTTAAAAAATCTCTTATAAAAAGAAAAAGAACGATAATTTCAGCTATTATCATAACAACACAGACATCCGAAACTCGTTCAACCAATTCCTTTCACACACGCGTACTACGCGAAGAATACGTTTCGAATCACGTTATTCCCATCGCTAGATGTAATACCAGATGTAACACCAGAAGAAGGTAGTAGCGGATTTATATTATAGTACATCGGGAATCACTCTACGGCGTAACCACAGTCAAAGAAGAACATTAAAACGTTCGTCAAAATGTATTGCCCACGGGTAGACGTTTTATAACAGTCATCAGGAAAACGGTCGGACAATCGTCTCGATTGTAGACATTTTTCTTAAGGTGCACGACAAGCCGATAATTTATTAGGACGAACGAACTGTCATGGACAGTCAAATGGATTTCTTTGCTCGTACGATCCGTTATTCAAAAGGAGGCAAAGAAGAATCAGAGAGAGAGAACGTATTTATGGGGATGTATTTACTTGTTCTCCATTATAGAATTGTTTGCAGGAAAACGTTTGTTATCAACAAGTGGTACACGTGCATACGTGATTACAGAAGATATATACCGCGTCATATGTCTTCGGCTCTTCCTGCTCTTCCTCGTTCGCTTCGTTCTTCAAAGCTACGACCACGATCGTCGTATGGCAATCACGCCAATTCACTCACGCATACTGGCAAACCGTCTACTACGTGTCTTGCATAGTTTCGATTGCAAAGGGACACACTGTGCGTTTCACGTTCCACTTCCGTGCCACTAAACTATTTTATGAGAAAGTTTCGCATAAATTGTTAGTCTGGGTTCCTGGTTTCTTGAATGAGCGTTGGGATGAAACTCCTTGTTTAAATTGTTTGTACAGATAGTTTGTCTTAATATATGTAATTACGGCACCTAAATTAATTTTATCGTACGTTATATATCTAAAATATTGCATATAAAACTGACTTATTAGCGTCGTAATGAGTAACTGAATATATTATGAGGAACTGTATGTAAATGAATATTTCGATATTTCTTTTATAGCATTACTCATTGTTTATGAGTTTTCCTAGGTCATTTTATTTAAAGTGCTGAAACAAATATAGTTCTGTTCATAACATTATGGAATACACGTGAATTTATTTAGAAGAAACAAAGAGACCGAAACAGGTTAAAAATGGGCATTGATCGTTTGAAATGTTGAAAACAAAATATCAAAAAATACGAGTATAAAATCAATCCGTGAAAAAGTTACTTAACAAATGGCCTAAAAAAATTATTTCTTTATGAGAAAATAAAATAAAATGATCATAAAGTATTAATTATTTCAAATCAATTAATAATTCTTGAGCTGATTTTAAAATTAAATACCTCTTAAACGAATAACAACGAAATTAAAATGATATCAAGAATATTTATACCCATTCATGAAAATGAAACATTTTCCTTGATGAATAATCTTTGTACATTGCAAAGTGTGTAAGTGTACTTTATACTATATCTTGAATCTGTAAAGATCAAAGGCAGCTAAGCGCCGAGTATATCGACTACATCCATATACGTCATGGGCGTGTACGTTAAGTGGTTAACGTCTATTAAATTTTTCTAGAATCTTGAAAAAACCGTAAAGATACTATAATCGCTTTTCCTTGACACCCTACGCTATTAGCGTTGTAACGGTGCATTTTGCAAATTCATAGGGTGCCATTTCGATTGACCCCAATTTCGCTTATTATTCTGCACGTGCATAAATAATCACGTCACCGTTAGTGGCATAGCACGAGGACATTCGATACATCAAGTACTTACAGGTTAAAAGCTCAGGGATTCACGGATACTGATCTAAGATAGTAAATGATGGTGAGAAATAGCATGTGTGACATAATGATCAATCAGCTGTAGCAAATTGATTCTGTTAAATATAACATCATTATGCCATTAATGGTTATTAACCATGCTGAGTTATTTCATTGTCAACCCAATTATATTTTTTAACGTTAAAAAATATCTTTAATTTGAGCAAAATATGAAAATTTCGTATACGTGACTTTTCGTTTTAATTTTATATTAAACATTCTCTTGGAAAATCCAAATATGAACATACGAAAGATTATATTTAACTCTGTAACAGATCGATGCTTCGTGAATGACGAAGATATCGTAGATATAAAGTTTATACAAATAACGAGAATGTATTTCCTTTTAGATATTTGAAATATTATTGGAAATATTTGAAACGTTTGAAAAGGGGCTTCGATGATTTAAAGCACAAGAAGATCTATATTATTCGGCAGCCGAAACACATGAGATTCCTAAATGTTGAAATAAAGTAATAATTTTCTGAACTATTCCGTGTTTTAGAAAGTTTGAATATTTATTATTTTAGGTATATTACATATTAATTCTACTATCGAGAAAATGTGGAATTTTATTTGTTATTTGGTATTTTATACTGTCTATCTTGTACGATCTATATTATTTCTAAGTAAATTCTGTTGATAATATCGTTAGATTCATAACTCTCTTCATAAATTTAGACATGAAAGACACTGTTATAATTTGTGTTTAATAATTCATTTCCTCAAGTAGAAAAATTGATTATTTTACTAGATATTGTATTATGTACCATGTAACTAAATCGTGCGTGTAATGAAGACATAATTAATTACCAGTATTAATTAATGACCGCGCGACTATCGATACCGGAAATTACTAATTAGCGTTACAAATTATTCTCACGTTATACATCGTTGATGCACACGGATTTTTCCCGCAATTCTCATGTGATTCTTTTAATAATCCATCGTGGATAATCAACCATTTCCGGCGTTCGTGAATGCGCAAGCACGGATTTCCTTCTAAGCAATCGATTAATCGCTATCGTCGACACGTAAAATACCTTTGAAACAATGTACAAATTTTCACGGAGGAATTGAACGCTAAAATTACCGTCGTACGTAACATGTATCTAAATATCAGTTAATATTCTCTATATTTAATATTCTATAGATGATCTGAATTAATATGGTATGATGAAAATAAATCTTTATCTTAAAAATGAATATTGTAATTATTAAAATAATAATAAGATACAATGACATTAAGATAAAAATAATTGTATCGAGATAAAAATACGTTATTATTCATTATTATTAAAACTATTTATTAAAAGTCAACCATTTACTTTCTCTCTAAATCTAAATCGTATGTAGATACCAAACGATGAAAGTTTGTAGCATTCGAATGATTAGCAATATAGATAGAAAAATTAAGAAAAATACCTACGTTTCCTATGCCTATTAGAAATCTTCACCTCTGACATTTATCCACAGTTTATCATTCCAACTTCTCAACTACAAACATAAAAAGTCCGAAATCCATAATTTCGATAGGTTAGTTCCACTGTTAAAATTGCCTTTTCCTGCTTGAGAATCTCGCATTTCTATACTCGATCCTGTACCCGATTCTTGCTTGGAAGTCGAAAATCATAGGATATTACGCGAGCATGTAAGTGGAAGGTTATTCGTTAAATCGCGAAAAAGTCGTGGCGAAACGATCGATCACCGCGAGCGTGAACCATTAAGAACGACAACATCGATCATTTGTCAGCCTCATTGTCGACGGTTAATTGCCGCTCGCCGGCCTAATGCTTGTTACCGGAATGTAATTGAAGATGGTTGACTAATTGTACGCTTTACATCTTCGTGAAAAGCGGCTCACACATAGACACACATATATACACATAGTTAGGCTTCTTTTCTAATTAACATCCAGACTAATTGAGACGTTCTACTCCCTGGCTCGCTGTTTGCCGCAAATCATCGTCTGTAACGCTCGCGCCGCGCGCCGTGATCTTCGGTCGATCATTAACGCGAGTTACCTCCGTTCGACTTGAATTACAACGTCGAATGGAAAATCATTCTCAAATGAGTTCGCCAAGAGTCACTTTGAACTATTGAGCTAATTGTCTTGAACGTTTAAATTCTCCGAGGTAGATTTATTTTGGAGATCCTCTAATAATTTGCTACTGTATTTATTTTCTTTGATTTCTTTTATGGTATTCTTTCGATTGTTTTACTTTAATTTAATTTTCTTTCGTTCATTATTTTATAGTCTAAATTATCGGAAAATTAAATACGATTAAATAACGTCTGGAGAAAATTTTACAATAACTTCGAGGAAGTTTTCTAAACTAATTTGGATAATATTTCACGTCGAGTGCAATTTTATGTAATTTATGCATTCCTTGTGTAGAGTATAATACTTACACTTTTTAATATAATACTTTGATTTTCCGTAATAATTGGTAATTTATACGTATGTAGAAATAAATATATCAGTAGATATATGTTAATCTTGAACAAAATATTCGCTAAGAGAAATTTTTGATCATGTTATAGGGATGTAGTATAATTTGCCTTTCATTTAAACAATTAGTAATTGCCAACATCAGTTTCTAAATATAAGATTAATTTATCATTGTTCTGAATTAAAAAATGTGTATTCTATGCGTACGTATTGGGTCGCTCGGAAAGTCCGTTCCGATTTTTAAGGTTAATTCTCCTTAAAAATTAGAACGAACTTTCCGAGCGATCCAATATATGCATGTAATGTTGCATTTCCTAGAAAATTCTCCTGAACTGTGAAATGACTATATAGGTAAATATCATCCACGATCATCACTACTTCAATTAACTTAAATATACCGGTCATCTTTCCAGAAGGATAATAATTGCGATAATAATATAGGAATTTACCTAATGCATTCAATGTTGGCCTCGAATCAAGGGTAATTAAGTATAATCATTTTGAAAATAATCATAAACCAAAAAGATCGAGAACATCTATATTAACATTTCAACAGGAAGGTGCCTATTGGTGCCCAGTACGATGATTGCAAGGTACTCTGATTCACCGAAGAATGACGATTCTTTCTTTGAAATTAATCGACACTAACATCGATGTTTAATTATTGTATTCGATATAAACCCCAAATGAAAGCTAAATAAAATTATTGTTACGATTTATCACGAACCAAATAATCACGAACGTCTAGATTAACACTATAAAAGAACGAAGGTACCAATCTTTGTACGTACCACATTAATCACTATACTCCCACTTATCATACCGATCACAAGCGTCGTTCTTCAAACGTTCTTCATTCGATTAAACGACCCCAGTTGCGAGCGTAACATACCAGCATCCGTGTAAACTCTTAACGCGTTCGCGAGTGCCATAATCGCTGAAAGAAACACGTATAGTTTCCTAGATACAATCTGGGATAGAACAAAAACGTAGTCCGCGATACGCCAAACGGCGGGAAACAATTGACAACGATTCATACGATTGATACGTATCAGTTCGAGCATTCTCGCGGTCGATAGCTAATAACGCGATTCCAAGCGAATCGCGAGTGAATCCGTTCGAACGTGACGCATGTTGCCCGCGGCTCTCAAAAATAATGGAAACATCGATTAAGTTATTATCCGTGCAGGACGAAGGACACGATCGCAAGAAAATCAGTGATCTTTCAGAGTACGTAATTTGAACGTGTCGTAACTCTCTCGTCGACGCGGAGTGGCACGTGTGTAAAAAAATCGTTACAAGGATCGTTATCGCGGATACGTATTCGCGGTGAGGAATAGGCGGATGGTAATAATGCGCCTCATGGCACGATGATTTAAAGTTGGGAACGCGTCCGCGCTGAATGATGGTGGCTACAGGAGAAACATTTCGGCTTGTCCATGAAGGATTAACCCTTATCGCGGTGTAATAAAGCAGAGAGAAATTCGTAAGAGACGACTCAAAAAGAGGATAAAACCTTTTACATTTGCAAATTGTAGGCAGATACATTAGCTGTTCGTGTATAGTGATATGATTTTGCGTGTAAGATTTAAAGTAGTTAATAGAGATACGATGGTTTCGATGAATTGTCCTGATCTGATCTATTTATTATTGTGAGGAAGGATGCGTGGAAGGATTAAGGATTTCTTGTGACTTGAGAGATGGAAGAATCTTAAAAAAAGATGGTGCTTTAGAACTTTTACTCTAGAGAATTTGAACATTTTTTATTGATACGTTGATGAAATAATTTTTGATAAACCCAAGTTGAGTAAGTTGTTAAATACTTGTCAGAAGTATTAGAGATTTTCTTTGTAAATTAAACTAGAGTTCTCCGATCGGTAGAAATTTTAAATACTTTTGAATTTAAATAATTTAAGTGTTAAAACTTGTACAATTTATTTGTATAAAATTGTACAATGTATTTTAGTACAAAAATATGTATAAAGTTAATATGGGTTCAATTAGTTTAGATTTATAATCGCCTTTATATCGTTTTGGATTTGTTAGTGAGATTGTAATTTCTTTTCTCAATTTCAATGTAGCTAATAAATTAAAAGAAGAGATTGTTTTACTGTATACACTGATAGAAAGAAGATAAGATATTTTTTAAATTTATTATCTCTTTTCTAACTTAATACTTTAAACGAGCAGAAACACAAAGAGTATTTAAACATCTCGTGACGCCAGCATGAAGTTTCACAAAAATATCTATAAAAGTAAAATTTCTAACTGAATGAATAACTAACAAGTGAATAAGATTTTAACAACCATCACCTTCACGATAAGAAAGAGCCTAGAGAAATAACGATACCTTTACACGATAGCACTTTTACGTAACTCGTTCCTTTCGGCAAGAGAATGTCTATTTTTCATTAATATTTTCGAATTCCAGCAAATGAATTCACTTTTTCCGATCATATATCTCAATTTCCATAAAAAAACAATGGCTTGTTATACGCGCACTTTCAAAATCATATTATCGAAATTACAGCGATTCTCCGGCGATTCGTATAATTTAGATTCGTTCTAATATTATGGTCACAGGTTATTTTCTCGAGTTTCCCGATACGAGATTATTATTACGAATTAGTATTACGACGCGACGATAAATTCTGCCACGCGCTTGGAAAATACCGACCATAGAAACTTAATACGAGGACATTAAGGGTGCTTCAATCGCGTAATGAAATAACCTGCATGCAAGCAAAAGATCGATATCGATCTAGTCTTGGTCTGTCGGTGAAATTCCAATCGGCTCGTGATTTATGTACGATAGAAAAGCATAATTATTTGACTGATCACGTAACACGCCGATTGACTATTCATTAATAATTTTGCTTTACAGCTTGCCTCGTTGAATTTCCTTAATAGAGGAATATTAGTAAATCATACTAGCGTTCGTATAATGGGCCACGATTAACGATAAATACGTTTCCCTCGAGCCTGTTTCTTTTATGTTTCTTACGTAATTTCGTGTTTGTTTTATGTGTTTTGTATGCCAGATAATTTTTGCAAAAATTACTCAATGAAGAACGTAAGAGTGTAATAATTTATGTGGCATATGCGTTCTTTGTATGAGATCGCGATAAGAGGGTGTGTCCGTTTTCGTATCAATATTTCGATATCGCAGTGTCTCTTATTAAATAGTTAATCAGAATTTATGACTATTGCTGGATGATAACTTTGTATAACGTTGCCGGAATCTTATCTCTCTTGAAAGAAACTGTTATTAATAGTCAAATAATTGTTCAATGTAATTTTCGTCAAGAATGATTTCGAATAACAAACATAGAAATTTTATTACAATTTATATAATTCTATAGTTTTTACTAAAATATTACTAATAACAAATAATTTTCTTTATCCTTTCCTCGTAAAATTATATAAATATCTTAAGAAATATCTCATATTGGAAGATAATATTGTGCAAATATTAAATTACTTAAATCTATATCATTAATCTTATAATGGTAACTGAATATATTTAAAAGAAACGTTTCCACATACTGTTAAATGAAAATAAATTGTTATATAATCTTTTCACGATGTTATATACATATTGTACGGATTATTTAAAGCAAATTATCGAAAGAAAAGAAGCTAAAAAGGCAAATCAGCTTCTGAAATATTGAGAGGATAATAACAGAATGTAGGAAACATGTGTATTAAAACATTATGCGACAGCATTTCTAGCTTATTACAAAACATTAATCATTTTAAATCAACCAATATATTTTGGAACACATGCTAATTTTTAGTTAAAAAAAATGTATATCTTCTACATATTTATTCATATTTATAATTGTTAACCAACAAAATCTAGATTTAGGTAACAGATAATTTCGATTTTAATGAGAATTATTTACATAAAAAAGACATAAAAGAAAAGAAACTTTGAAAAGTAACTTCGATCGTAGCAAAGTCATAGTGTAAAGAGTATTTGTACAAAACATATACATAGTGCTACTAGTTTTTTTGACGACATAAATAACCAAGATTGTACTGGAATATGCAATAAAAAAGCCATTTAATACAGTTAATGGAAAAAGATAATTAAGTAAATTGAACTTTTTAACAAGACCTTGTTGCCATCCACATGTTGCCAGCAACTCTATCACTATAAAATCACGAAAAGTAAATCTTTCAGAATAGTCAGTATGTTCTCTCAACCAAAATCTTGTGAGAGAAATCTTATGAAAGAACGCATGAGATATTATTGTTCGAAAAGTTTAGCTGAAAAGTAGTAATATAAGAGCGTAGCGGAACTAAAAAGTGTAATTAAGAGAACAGAGAGTAAGGTGTAGAAGGTGACACGTCGAAATCTGACTCAAATATTCTGATGCTAATCAGAGTACTTGAACTAATTGAGAATAGAACACGATTCATACATATTTTCCTATTTATCTTTCAATCTATATTACCTGCTCGTGTGGCGAAAAAGAATATTTATGCATCTATTTCAGTAATCTTGCTTTCTATCAAACTTACTTGCAACATATACAGTATGGATTATGAAATCTAACGTATAACTAATTTTTCATGAATATTCGAGGAATAATTAAACAACTAATTTGAAAATACAATATAAGCTATGCAGGAAATAAGTCTCTCTTTTCTTCGAACCAAATTAATTTTTAAATTGTTGTCTAAATAATGCGGAAATATTCTCTTTCTATGTTTTCTGTACTCATATATTCAAAATTTACGACTATTACAAACTCATACCTAATTACTCAATTATGTAGTTATTAAGACAACTTTATTATTTCAATACAGTATTCAACATCTTTATAGTTTCTTATTATAACGTAAATTAAATATACATCAACTTATTTCTATCTAAAAACTTACGTCATTTTGAATTATTGCGAATTGCTCATCATCGTATGATTATTTTAACTCTTAATTGAATAATAATGTATGCCAATAATGCTCATGCATCTTTTAATCTTTTGTCTCGGTTGTCTTACTTAAACATTTACGAGCTCGTACCTCGCCTTGATCTTTGTCCCCACCTCGCTATGTTATTTTATATCCTATTTTATATCTCGTACATGTAAAACCTTCTTCCTTCTTTTCAAACTAATGGATGTCTCCTATCAATAAATAAGACAATATGTGACACTTTCTTCTCGACTGTCTCACACAATTCGAGATTTTATAAAAATATAAATCAAAAGTAAGAATTTCCAATAGGAAAAGAACACGTATTTCTGCAAATTTCGCCACTCACATCGCTTGAATTTTCTGCGTTTACTACCTTTATCGAGAAATAAAATAGGGTAAAAGATGTTATATTTATTTATAAATTTGTAATTACACTTTCATTTTATTGTTCGCCGCTTAATTACCACTTACGATCAAAATTCTATCTTTCGATGGTTCTAGGAGCTAAAATAAATTTCTTCTATCACTTATAACATTTTAATTATATTACTTAAAACTTGCATCCTTTCACGCTGAAAAAATTAGTTTTTTCTTTTTTACTGCTTACGCGTACCATTTTAAAACTTCAAATATGATATATCGAACAACGTATGCGCGATAAACGATCTTAAATACGAAATCATTAATTAGCGCTAATCTTTGTCGACTAATTACACATACAATGAACGACAACCAAGTCGAACAATGCCCGATTGTTTTTAATTCTCTCTTATAATATCGGCTATTAGCACGAGGTATGCGATTACTCGGTGCCTTGATATTCTTTTTCTTTCGTTTGCGTTCGTCTCATCTGACGGCAAACAATATAACATATAACCGGTGGCTTTTCTCCCGTTTATTCCTTCGCTCATATGATGAAACAAGGCGTGCCTACATAAAAGATTAATATCGCCCGAGGTACGATCGTGTCTCCGCGACTAATCGAGCTTTGATCTACGATTTCTGCAAACTCGTAGCTATGCCAGCCATTCGGCACACCCGGCTTAACATTCCCGTTCGTACCGCCGCCGGCTGTGACAGGATCTCTTCCCAGTGGACACTTGTTGTCCCTTAAATAAGTATACATGGATGAAGAAAAATTGATTATTGAATCAAATGTCTTGTTTTTTCGTCGGTCTCTTCGGAGATTATTTAATTTATTCATCACGTGCCCTTTGGAGCGCCCCACGTGAAGTTATTTAGTTCTTTCACAGATTAGAAGATTTAAGAAGATGAAAATTTGTTGATGGATGAGCGATCCATCTTGTGCAAATAGACTAATATTACTAGTGAAATTTTATTATTATAAATATCAATAAATTCTTTTATACAATCGGACTTTAAATAAATAAAAGAAATAAAGTTTTACAAATTACAAATCATCTTACTTAACTTAAATTAAGAAAATTATAAAATAGAAATTTGTAATCTACACTTTTTCACTTGTCAAATTACTACTGCTATTATTATTAGTTATACAATATATAAAATTATGTAAGGAAATTCAGATGATATACGATAGAATTTTATAACTAAGGAATCTAAATTTAAATTCTGATTTAATAACCCGGCTAGTCTAATTGTATTTCAAGTAAATAATTTGGTCCTTTCTTATCATTTTTATATATGTGAGGTCGTCTTTATTCTTCGGGTTTCAATTTTTTCGCTTCGTTCGAGTTTCCAATACGAAAGAACACAAATCTATTACAATTTCGTCCACCTTATAGAATCAATTTAATTCCATTAAATCGTATCCTCCAAACAATAAAATCTCCACTAATTACATTGTTGCGAACTTTTTACTCCATCCCTATGATAAATTCAATTTCTTTTCTTACTCGTCATATTCGTATTTTCCGAAACGATAGAATTTTTATTGATCGTGTTGTTGATAGATTTCTCATGACCACCAAAGAATTGGGGAGTTGAAGTGAAAAATAATTTTGGTGTTGAATGAACAAATTTCCAAGGGGAACAAAAGAACAAAATGATAAAAAATAACCTCGATTGGTTAAATTTTGTTTATTTATCCCACATTAGACGCATTTTTTCCAACCTATGTGATTGGCATTTACGATCGTATCTCTATTATTATAACAACCTTAAAAAATAAAATAAATTAGATACTCCAATACCTATAATACACGTTTTCCACTGTATCTTTCAAAACGTACAAATGCATTTCTTCACAAAAATATTGATCTTTTATTTCTACTTTACTTGGATAATTACATCTTTTACCATTTCAATTCTCCAACCATTCGATGGAATAAAAAAATTTCTTAATTACAAGCCAATTCGTCGATTACTAAGATCAACCACGACCACGTTGTTCTTCAGGCAGATGAAAATTGCCACGCGAAGGATCGCGCATGCATTGCGAAACGTGGCATTGTCGCGTTGTATCCCGTATACGGTTGCCTTATCTGCCACGATCGTTGTACCTACGCGCAGGAAATACCTTTCTGTGAGAGATAACGGCCGGTCTCTCGAGCCCTGTTCCAAACCCGTTCCTATAGGCCTGCGACTATTTAAAGAGGCCGGCTCGCGGATACGCACGGCTCTGGCCACGATAACGGTGCCCCCACGTGTATCACTCGAATTTGCTCGACGCTGATACATCGCTCAGATACCGATAATTCGTCCCGGATTGAATAATCCGCGCCTGATCCCTTTCGCCCCTTTCTTTTGGCCGCGCTCCTCCTTTGCCTTTTATCTTCTCGCACGCCTCGCGCGCTACACCGGAGCCGATCGCGTGGAATTAATTAGGCAACCACCTGTTTTCGATACAGTCGACGCATAAATCGCACGTAGACCGCACCGTACTCGTTCGTGCCACGGTATCGGTATGCCAGATCCGCGAGACTGAATAATAGCGTTTACTTCGGTTACGGAAAGACGGTATTACTTGCAGAGGTGATTGTAAATCGATTGTTAGATATTAAGGCCTTTGATTTATTTAGATTTTTCTGTTGCTATTTAAAAGGCTGTTGAAGTTTCACAAAGGGAATTCTTAGATAATTCTCTTCGAAATTAAGAAACATTAATTTAGGAGCTGATAGTTTGGATATTGTGTTGTTTTAATTTAGATGTGTATTTAGATATGAAGGCTTTTGGTTTGTTTAGATTATTCCAACGGTGTCTAAAATTTTCTTGGAATTTTACTAAAGTTCTTTTGCTAAGTGCTTTTTTGGAAAATCCAGGAAATCTACTAATTTAGGAGATACATTATAGCCTAGGTGTTGTGTTAGGTGAATATATGACATGTATGTGGATTAATAGTACTAAAGATATTGTTAGATATTAGATTCTAAATAGGAAAATATTTTTGTATATTACGAATGATCTAAAAAGCAAAAGTATGTAATACATCGCGATAAAAACATTATTTCTCTTACTTTTACGACTTTAATACATATTATTTAATTTTAAGTGTTGCATTCAAGAAACGTTGCACCGACAAGAATCTCCCCATTCAATAACATATATTATTTATCAATATCGATGGCCGATCGATCGATCGATATCGTTCTTGGGGCGCGAGCGAAAAATCTACTTTATGTACAACACATTAATCTTGCAATTACCCTAACACGCCAACTTCAACTTGTTCAAAAGGTACATACACGTCGACCGGTGCATACGTCGACTCAGGCAATTAAGTTTCCTTCTCGTTCGTCAGGAATAAATCAATCGAGGAAACGCAATCAATTATATTATCCGCCATATTCATGAATTTGACACCGTTATCTTAGTCGTTTTCGGTTGACTTCTCAGTGTGAAGAAAGTATTTCCTCAACGATGCTGAGGATTAATTATCTCTTATCTTTTGACGAATGCATTTTGAAAAACTCTGATACGACTGTTGCGATTATCATGCGACGATTTAAAAGAAACGATCCGTAAGAAGCTTTATAGATATACCATGATATCAAATATTCAATTATAATGGAATTAATGCTTGCCTTACGTTATAATCAGTTTTTGATATTTTATAAGAATTACACATTTATATTGTGATCGTGACAAGTCGATATAACAAAACTTTTCGATGCTTTTTACGAAAAATATGCAATACCGATCGATATACAATATGTACAAAGTTTCAATAATTATCGTAATCGATTAATATAAAAGTGTATACAGTTGAAAAATTCCAAACAGTCTAACTACAATTATTTCAATAGACAATGAAATCAAAGTAAAAGGAATATTCTTTCTAAAAATATAGAAAGGAATTCATTCATCGTATTTCATAGAATAATATCTTACGCTGTAGTACCCTTGATAATATTTTTCCTCTTAAATATAAAAGAATCAAATTAATATGAAAAATGATTCTAGAAATAAACCAAATTCCGTAATGTTCTCGACTGCTTATTTGCATCATAGTGTCGAATAGAAAAGTTTGCGACAACGTCCTGGTCTTATTAACGGCGACGATAGTAGAATAGCGATCGATCACTCACCGCGAAGGGAATTGGTCTTCGTTACTAATAGAACCACTAATTGCGTGATTTCGAACCAGGGAGACACTGTGCGTGCTTTAGGATTTGCAACGGTTATGTCGACACGGTTTGTGATGGATGGTGCGCTCGTTGCGTCAGTTGTTCTGCTGGCTTTTTCTCGGGGGAAGTTGTTGAATGAGATTGGAAGGAAAGCTAATGTCCGAAGTACTTTGCGCGAGAACTGCGTGTGATTATAACGTATGCGTATAATGTATACTCGTTTGTGCGTTTTTGTCAATGATTACACTTTGTTGGCAACTAATGCGAGGAAAGTATATCGAGGTGGAAAAATTGATATTATTCTGTTGCTTCTGGAGATTATTATCATTCATATAAATCACATTAATTCCGCGAACTTTCGTATAAATACGTGTCAGGATATTTATATTATTATTTCAAACAAAATATTCAAAAAACACACCTTTTCTTTCAAGGACAAAAACATACAACTAGTGAAAATAATAATTAGATTGCGAATATTTACGAATATTAGATTGCTCGGAAATTTCGTTGCGATGCACATTTCGACTTGATATATATTTATCGAATTATATAAGTGCCATTTTGTTCCACAGTCTAACTTCATCTTTCACGCAACTTGAGTAATCCATCCTTCCAAAATCTCTCAAGTTTTTCGCCTAACTTTACAATATGATTTTTTATGTCGACCAAATTCCTTAAAAATCGGAACGAACTTTCCGAGCGACCGTACAAATTTATATTTTTAAGAACATAATTGAAGAAACGAAACGTAAACAAAAATTTATCATAAATATTATAATAGATACTCTATATGCATATTTTATATACTTTTGCACATTATGTGTACTCTATGAATCTTCGCACCCTTCAGTTTTCCACACATTCACGAAATCCACAGCCTAATAATAATTTTATCAACTCGTTTAATCAAATTTCGCCAATGTGATCCGATCGTTCTAATGTTAAAAATCACACACGAAAGAGCGTCTTATATATCGTAGCAGCGAGTCTAACCAACGATGACGAACGGTAATTCTCATCTGAACCAGCATCCAATCTCGACGTCATACCAGAAAGCCCAAGACCAAGCTTACGCATCAGCTAATAGAAATCAAATATTAAAGTAATTCTACGCATTATACTTCATCTATTTGGCGCGTCATTACAAACCTGACAATTCGTAAGAGTTCTCGTGTTCCTCGAGAGTCATCGAACAGGTGCATGATGTTTCGACGCTTATCGAGGACGCGAGTGCACGTCGTGCTTTCGAGAGGTTCGGTCAGGATGAAAAGATCGCGGTGGATGGAAAGAGAAACGGGAAGAAGAATGAACGAAGCGGTGGGCGGCGAAGGGCAGGGCTCAGCGACTTTATCGCTTATTAATCGTGCGACTCTGCACGATTATCTCGAGTGAGAATGGCCATTTCCACACAGAGGGTAGCAATTATGCCCGGTTCGCAGGGTATTATTACACAGGCAGAATATCCGAGGCGACCGTGGCTCGCGTAATCGCGGCGTAAAGCCGAGTCTGCAGCTAGATGGAAACACGTTCGCCCCATCCGTGAACCGTGTTTTTCATAGATTGATTTACTAAGTATTAATTGGCAGGCATATAACGTAGCTACAAATTAATACTTAGTAAATCATGACTATACTACTAAAAGTGTAGAAGAAAATTTGGAGGATTAAGGTGAAGTTTTAGTTGAAGCGTAGAATGGAAATGGAATATATTTGAGAATATTTTAAAAAGTATGACAGGAGATATGAATATAAAAAATTGTATTATAATTTATTGGAAACCTCGAATAAGCTTTTATAGCGCATTTTGATCAAAATTCAATTAACAGTAATGTATAATTTTACAGTCTTTATCGATCGTTTTAGTACACATTGGTCACAGATATTTCGCCAGAAGGCGCAATAATGTCGAACATAAGAAGTACGTTGGGTGTTTAAAACTTGTGAAACGTTGTAATTAGTCTTTTTAATAATTGAAAACTTCTGCTAGGTTCATCGATGTTTGTAATATCGAACTATATATTTATTTACAAAAAGGAATTTTATTTACACAGTATTTTTTTGGTTTATTTTATTAAGAAAGAATAGAATTTGAAGTATTAATAGGAAATTCTGGTTTTCATCTACGATTGAGTATAAAATACCTTTGTGAATTTTTTTTGTGTATGATGGAACAAAATATGGAAAATTTTGTTATGCTATATGTTTTGGTAATATTTCTTATATCATGACTTTATCAGTAAACAATTTCATTCGCCTAATCTTATTTTGTGTTACTTCGTTAAATATCAAAGAGAGTTAGTATATAGTATATCTATTATTAGGTATACTTGGTAGTATAAATGAATGGGGAATAGTTTTAAAGACATTTAGTATATGCGCACAAATCTTGTTTTCTTTTTATTTTTAACGACAAATAGAGAAAATTTTAATAATTGAGGAAGCAATTACTTTGTGATATATATTTTATTTTTATTTATTTCATTAATATAGGTATACACTGGAACAGTAATCTAAGATTTGAATGCAGTAAAAAATTACAATAATTCTCTTCCGATATTAATGCAAGTATGCTCTTAAAAATATTGCTGTGATTACTGTTATTAATAATTATTACTCAGTATTATGACAAAGATAATTCTGATAAAGTATTTATGTTCGAAGCAGGTTTTCATTTTTGTGGATTGTGATGTTGCGGTGAAAGTGAGTAATTTATCTGTTTGATGAATTACAGTAAGATTCTATAATGAAAACTCTAAAATAAGTACATGCGTCTGCTAGTGATTGCACAAAATCATAGAAGGATTGGAGGTGAAAGTAAATTATATGTTTGTACACGTCATTTTGAGTATCGGAATTTTTATCCTTTGTTGGAATTTAGTGATTTGATTTATTAATTCGTTGCTTTAGATAGAAAGTACGTACGATCTTTTACTCGTATTTTTCAAGAACTGCGATTAACATGCCACTTAACATTCTTCAATTTCCAAGTAATAACAAAATCTGGATATCGTATTACCTTACTAAATAACTTAAACCCATAAATTGAGGTAAAGGAAACTAAAGAATTTCAGAACATTTTATACCTCGTATATACGTATCTTGTCTAAGAACTTGGATGTAGATCTTATATAAATCTCCTTTTATCAATCTGTAACAAAACATTACTACATCTTGTGTCGAACTATTGATATAAATCATATATAAGTCTCTTTCTTCTATTCAAATAAAGTACAATAAATCAGTGTACATGCATGTAAACACATACACGACTACACAGTCTTATCGTCTCTTAATACATCAACAGCAGATCGCTGTAGATATCTACATTTTGTTCCATAAAGTAAAAGTGACGAGTGGTAATAAATAAGTTATGTTTGAAACAAATTATACCGGCAATTTGAATTAAATGCTCGCTGTATCGTGGAATGAACATTTTCGTATAAGCTCGTTCCATCGCAACTTTTCTTAATTAGAATCGCAAGAAATTACGTTTAACTATATTAAAGTTGATAAAAATGCAACGACTTCCGGACAATTTTGCTCGATGAAGAAACTGGAAGCCTAATCGGACTGACACAGAGAGCGTGAAATCCCGATTGCTATTAAACTAATAGCCAACGGAAAAGCAAAAGTGTGGAAAAATGTTGTCGGTGGCTTTCAACTGACAGGTCCTAATTATTTATCGTTTCCATCCGCCTTTTCTCATTTGCAGCGATCCTAATTGCATAACGTTTTCATGAATATCCATCGACGTTTCGCTGCCGGCAAAGATCGGTGCAGGCCTGGCCTCGTATCGTCGCGAATAAATAACGAGTTCCCTTCTCGCCGCGAAATTCTACCGCAGATGAAATCTACGAGATCGTTCGAACGGTTGGTCTCTGCCAACTCTTAGATCCTATCTAACCGACCCAGCCTCAGATGGCGTACGCGTGGCAGTCTGTAATTAAAAAATACACCGATGGAATCGCGTTACCAGACCGCCTTTCGTACGTAAAACGCGCTCTTGTTGCTCTGAATTCGAATTACTTCCGCCCTCTTCGATCCGTTACGAATGGAAACGCGAGTTTGAAGATTTAAAACAATGACAGTGAGCAATAACCACTTTTTATATTTTTATTTTTCACAATTTCATAATGATTATAAAGCAAAATTTCTTTCTTTTAAAACAGCTATTTACAGGCCAAAGTGGTTAATTCCACTTTTTCGAACTTTAATGCCACAGCATTGATTGATGTATATCCTTTATCATTTTATCAATTTTTTTTCTTTCACGTCTTGTTTTGCTGAGTTAATCGATTTGGCTAATAAGCGGAACAAATATCATCCGCGTCTGTTGTCAGTTTTTATAGGGCAGCGCTAAGTAAATGTTTGAGTTTTGGCTACAATCTACACGATGGTAAATTGTAGATATTTTGCTCGTTGGATTATATTTTTCTTATTCATCTTGAATAAAACTTTTCTTTTATATTATCTTTCAAAGAAATATTATTTTTTCTTTATTTTAGATTTCAAGTCTAGGAATTAATTGAAATTTTTGTTCTACTGTTAGCTAATCTTTCAAAGAAATTATTAGACAATCGTTCAAATAAAGGAATAACATTAAATACGAACGATTCAATCATAGATGACAAAATAAAATTTCAATTATTCCTAAAATTCCTAAAACGATAAAACTGTGATAATATTTGGATCGATAATACGAGGTTGTCAGCGTATAGAAGTTTTATTTGTATTCGTCGATGTGTATTTTGTGCTTCAAACTTATTATCTAATTTAATAGTTCTCACCCCTTGTTATTGTAATTAACCACTTCAAATTAATGATTTTGATTATGTTACCCCAGAAAGAAAATTAATTATTCTTCGATAATACAAAACAGCTGGCGATGTGAAAGTAATTTAAAAAATGAATCGTTTGTTCAATACAGATGTGAGAAGTTTTCTTTTTCAATAGAAAAGAAATTAACTTTTTGTTTCTACGTGCACACGTTTAAGAAAATAATTACTACGTTGGGAAAAGTATTGTGATTGCACGTTGCAGGTGTATCGTTGCACCTGCGAAAAACGAAACGTGCATTATCCATTCAATTTTATTCCTCCGCTACTTTTTCTGTCTTCGAGGGGAAAAAGAAACGCGATTTGCCCTAATTTCGCAAATCGAGTAGTTTGAATTTTTCGCGCTCGATGTTACGTTCACTTTTGTACAAAAAAATACGTGTCTCGTTCTCGTTCTCCATGTTTTCCATGTTAATATCAATCATGAATAACAATCCAAACGAGTCACGTTTCCCGTAAAAATAATTCACAACCATTGCCATACTTAGGAAAGTAATTCACAATCTTTATCATTTTCACGAAAATAATTCATAACGTTTTTCATTCGCTGAAACAAAATAAGAATAAATGGAGAAATAAAGCAAACTTTGAAAAACGACGCGAAAAAAATACCTTGTAAAATAAAACCTTAAAACATAATGTATAAGATTTTCCGAGCAGTGAAGGCGAATTCACCAGAATTCAGAAAGTACATATTTTTTTAACAAACTAATCTTATAGCAGCCAACATGCATATCCACGAATAGATATATTTGATATTCTTAGAATAAAATCATGTGATAAAAAATAAAATAAACGATAAATAAAATGAGCTACAAGAATTCTCTGTTGAGTTCATTCTTCCCTGAAAATAATTAAAACGCGTTTTTCTCAAAACATGCTATCTTTTAATTCACTTTTACATACAGAGCTAAAAAGATGATTTTTGAAGTAAATTGAAACCTAACAATTTAAAAAAATTATATATTGTAATCGTAACTGTAATTTGTTTGATGATGTACAATGTACGATGTACTGCGAAATTATCTCTTCATAGCTACTCCAATTGCCTCGATAAAGAAGATGGTAGAATTCTTCGATGCTAATTTCGCGGTCTATTCGTCCCTTACACGAAGGGAATGAACGAGCACGTTAAGATCGAGAATCGAGTTATGGAAAGTGATCCTCACGGAGTCAATCCATCGTCGAGTTGAACGTATACAGTTCCAGATACCGATTATTCCTGACAAAAAGTATAACAGTTGGAATTGGTAACCGGTATATCTAGCAATTTAGCCGCGAGGAATGCTCGTGAATAGCTGGACACGCTATCTCCTACTGTTTCGCTTCATAAATAATTTAATTTAATGGCTTGCTGTTTATAATTGAACCTACTGAAACGATGATAAACACGAACATACAGTGACGTACAAAAGTCTCGGACCACCCAACAGCTCACATTGTTATTAGCTATTTTTCTTCCTCTCTTGTTTTTTTCCATGTTAATTAGTTCTATAATACTCGTTAAGAAATCTTAGATAGTGTTATCAAATCAACATCAACTTTTTGAGGAAGATTGAGAGGTCAATCATTATGTATAAATACATTGATGTCTCCTTTAATTCAAACATGATTAAAAAAGATGTGATGAATATTGTTATGATCGTAATATTAAAGAAAATATTCCTCGATATTAGATTAAATATTTCTCAGTATCTTTCTGCGAGGTCTTTTTACAAATAGTTCATTTTGACGATCAACGGTGACATATCTTTGTTAAAGTTACTGTTTTGTTTAATATAATAACGTATCTTCTTGCTACTGAAATTCATCGGAAAAAGAAATAGTACCATATTTATAAAACAAAGTCAAGTGTCTTTTATTTAATTCTTTAACCTGTAACTTCAAAGAACCTCAAAGTTTTTCGAGACAACCAACTTCTTACAACAAGAACGTGATTATACATTCTGTATAATATGACGAGATATGTCACTTTTGCAACAAGAATTTCATATGCGTTCGTTATATATAATATGATAAATTGCGATTACGTAGCTACAATATGACGAATATTTACTTAAAGAGCGTTGCAATCTATCAAACAAAAATTACAAATAGTAAAATCTTTCTCTGCTTTCCCGAAGTTAAGAAAAAGCTGATAAGGATTGCATTTGTTACAAACCCTTAAACTCTGCATTATAAGTTTTACGGGTAATAAGTTTTAATTTTCTTTTTTTAAAGTAACGTTAATAAAACGAGCAAATACATACATTCGCTTTGAAAGAAATGTGATAAGATAAGGGGTTAACATTGCCTCAGACTTTTGCATAGTGCTGTATGAGCGCACGCGACTCACTAGCGCGTATAAGCGCGCACGAGGCATAATCGCGCATAAATAACGCGATCGCGCGTTCGAAGCTCGCAGGTGCTGTTGAATTTTTGATGACTAACGATCCCATCGAGGCAGCGATCCGGCCGCTAAGAGGCGGCGGAACAAAGGCGAATTAATTAACACCTTCGCCACCTGCGTTCACCACGAACAAGTCCGCCACGATTTTCGATCAAGAGAGGCTTCAAAACGCCATCGTCGCTGAATTCCCGGCGAAAGTGAAGTTATCCAACGCTTTCGAAATTCTAACCCGTGGAAACGCGATCGTTAAATTGCTCGTTCGCGATCATCGTGCAACGAGAAGAATTACGACGTTCCTCGTTGCTCGTCCGGTCACGATACGAGTCGATGGCGTAACAACGCATAATTTGTAAAATCAATTTCATTCAACGATAATTCGCGCTTACTGTAATTATACGCGGCACTGGTATCACGCTGCGACTAGAAGCTACTTTCCGAGCTGTGTTTCATCGATTTTCGCGTTGCTTGCTTTTGTTCCATGTCTTTTTTCGATCGATTGTTAAAGATTTAATATTAGAAAAGTGGCATTTGTGGAGATCGTTGAGGAGAATGGTTCGATTAGAGTTTTATATCGGTTTAACATTTTCAAGCTTGGTTTTTTGTAAATCAAATTTTTATACCTTTTACTCTTTGTATTACACTTTTAGATGTTGTGATATGATTTATATCCTTTGGTTAGTTTATATAAGTCTGTGATG
This sequence comes from Bombus impatiens, assembly GCF_000188095.3. Taxonomy (NCBI): domain Eukaryota; kingdom Metazoa; phylum Arthropoda; class Insecta; order Hymenoptera; family Apidae; genus Bombus; species Bombus impatiens. The sequence continues at coordinate 1,014,964 of NT_177318.1, read as the reverse complement.
TCAGGTTCGTGGATTGAACATGGAAGAGTGAATGTTGCAAAGATAATTAATAGAGGGAAGTAATTAGATTCTTATATTGGTTTAAGTTCGAAGTCCTTTCTTCTTTCAATAAAAATTTTAAATTAGATTTTTTCGTTACTAGGTTAAATTATAGGTTTATTTATGTTACAATGCTGTAATATCATGAAGATCGATATTTGAAAGGACAATTTTAGGTGATTGAATCGAATATTATTAAATGAGAGATATTTGGCAAAGAGCAAAGATTTCAATATGGGAGATACTTGGAATACTAACAGAAAAGTTTCAAAATTTTTGTGAATATTTCTTTGAATTTTTAATATCATAACATATCATGTTATTTCTATAATTATTATGATTTGGCAAGTAACGAATAAAATAAAGTCGGATTTTTATTTATACTAGTTTCCTTCTATTATATTTTGCCCTTATATAACACACTTTTGGTTTTCGTGTTATAATAAGGATATACATAATCATGAGAAATTGATCAAATCAGCTTATCACTTAGTAAATAATAGTGCCTTACTTTCATATAACATGTTTTTAATGTTTCATATCATAAGAAGATTATTACACACATTCTAATACACGTATATATATCCATGATAGATTGGTCAAGTGAGCTTTTTACTAATCCAGTAATTTCTCTCATATCTATAACATGTTCTTGATTTCACATATTATAAAAAGGTTATAAAAAAACACACACACATTCTAACATACAGCCACGATAAATTGGTCAAGTGAGATTCTTATTTAATCAAATAATAATACTTTGCTCTCGTATAACATATTTTTGATTTTTCATATTATAAATAAATTGCCTGTGCGTGTGACGTGCATCATTAATATATACGCACGATAAATTAGTCAAGCGAGCTTCCTCTCTTCGAAATCAAGCAACGTGTACTTATTACTTATTAGGCGATGTTTCTCTATCGCAATTAAACCTCCACTATGTCCGACTATGTCGCATTGCGTAATGCCGTACCGCGGTATATGGACTTGGCTTATAATTCGCGGAATTGCGACCTTTGCCAATTTACGTTAACAGCTGTGATCGTCGCAATTAAAAGAGAAGGCAACGAGCGAAGGAAAGCCGCATAAATCCGTTCAGGTGCTTCCGTTTGAAATCGGCACGGTATGTATCGAGTAACACCGACGATAAAGTGTATCCAGGCGACTTTATCTCGAATTTGCGACCTATCCTCGCGGCATACACCGCGTGTACGCACGTTAAATTGCAAAATTTATCACAATCTTTTAGAAAGAACGAACATTTACGGGAAGGTTCTTCGAACAGCGTAAGGTAACTCGAGGTTAGATTTAACCATTTCGATGTACTACATGTCTTAGGTAGTTTCGTTACTCCTGTTGTCTATAGATATGCAAATGTGCACTTGTTGTTGTAAGAGTCGCCTCAATTTCTAGTGAAATGGATACAGGATAATATAATTAAAAAAATTTGATTTTATTTTACAATATTATATGTACAGCTGGAGAATAGATATCAATTTTTAAGAGATGGCTATGATTTAAAAGTTCGAGAATTGTAGGATTTGGAAGGTTAAAAATCTGGTGATCTATGAGATCTTGAGAATTTGAAAGCTTAGAAATTTCAGAATTTTAAACTTTGAATGTAGAATGTAGAATGTAGAAATGATTGTAGAAGTTCGAGGATTTGAAAATTAAAGAATTTAAAGACTCGAGAACCTAACAGTTAGAAAATTCGAAAACTTGTGTATTTGTTAATTCGGTGTTTAGGAATTTGAAACTGTAAAGGTTCGAAAATGTAAAAAGTAAGAGAAAAGATTCTAACCATCAGAAAACAAAAAATTTTTAACACTAAATGTAGAAAATTGAAAATCATAATTTTCCCATTTTCACAAACTCTTCAACTAACATTTGCCGAATATTTCAAGCAAATACAAAATACAATACTTCAAATGCTAATTCCATCACACCATCGTACCTTTGTCTTTCACTCTAATCTTGGTATATCCTTAAATAAAACAAGCTTCTTACGATTCCACGTATACTTACGATCACTATAACATTTCGAAACGTCCAGCCATACTTAAGCCGCTTAACTCTCCATTAAACATTAAGATCGTCGCGTACGCGTTACGCATATACATATTTTTCCATCGCTCGTTACGGAGACACGGTGACTGTCAATTTTCCGTCGATTCATAAATGGCATTCACTCCTCTCTCATGTCGATTCCTCGCATGGTATCAACGCAGCGCTGTCACATATTCGACCGTTGCATTCGCTTTACATTAATCGCTCGGCCAAACGTATCGCCAACTTGGGGAACGCGATTTCCTCCAAGGACGTACTAGCCCGTGCTGGTGCTAGTTCCATGCCATTTGTCAAGCAAATTCCACGCTTCGTTGGCCTTTGAGACTGAGCATTAAATCGAGGGTGTGTAGGTACAGTGACTCATGAAAGTATTTGTACACTTACCATAGAAAAATTCTATGTACATAAATAATATATTATATGTGTTGTAATGTGACACGGCTGTCGTAGTTGTGTTGGTAATGATTGCAATGATATTATTAATAATTACAATTATATGAAAATATACATATAGTTCGTAAATATAACAAAAGTATCGAAATAGTCAATTACTATTGATAAATTTCAATATTCGATACGACTATCTTTAATACTTATATGTTTATGGTTATCCATGCTGCATACTAATTTTTCACCAAATACATATTTTCAGTGAATATCTTGTAACTTCTATATACATTTTCAAATTGATTTCTATTTTTATCGATGTAATTATCACAATCGTGTCGCATTATAATACTGATGATATTCTAAAATATTTTATATAACACATATGTACTTATATCATACGCGTTAAAGCTTTTTGTGGTAAGTGTTCAGACATTCATGGAAATCTTTTAAGAGTATGAAGATTTTAACTTCGATATGCATTTTCAGATTGGTTTCACATTTTATCAATATAGCTAATCGTGACAACCGTGTCTTAATATAGCGTTGATGAAATTTCAAAATGTTCTATGTAACGCGTATAATATGTCCACGAAAGTTTTCTACGGTATGTGTTAAGATATTTATAGAAATCATTCGTGAATATGAAAATTGCAGCTTCCGTATATATTTTCAACCTTGCCTCAAACTTTACCAACATTATCATGATAGCCGTTCCTCATTACAATATTAATGAAATTTCAAAATGTTCTGTACATCACATATAATATGTTTATAAAAGATTTGTATAAATGTTCGAATATTTTCGTGATTCACAGTATACATATATCGGCGGAATACGAGCCAATCATCCGATACCGGCGCATAAGTTGAATAATTTCGCTTCTCATTTCAGAAACGTTCCCTGTACCTGTTTTCCCGGCAAACCGCGTAATCGTGGCTGATTTAAACACCGGTTAAGTGGTTCTAGTTTACGGGAATGAACGGGACACGCAGTAATAACCGTGAATTAACGCTTGCCCTTCAGCAATATGTATATAAGCGCGTTTTATATGGTGTGATAGCGGAATTAATAAAATATATACGTATACATACATATATAATTCTTCTCATTTTAATCGATGTTTTAGCTTGGTGTATTTTTTAGATAGATGAATTAATATCGTGCTACGTTTGTATATCATATTGTCTTTGATGACTTATTTGAGAGACTAATTCTATGGGACATGTACCTGTAAACGACTTTATCTAGGTTGTTATTTGCTTGTGATTGCTCAATTTGATCCTGAGTCGCTTTTACGGCGAAAGGTATTTAATGATAATATTATGATTTTCTTTGGAATCTTTTCTGGTAAAAAAATAGCGACATAAAATTTGAGGAATATTATAATACAGTGAATTTTCGAAGGAAATATTTGTCTTATTAGATAGTAATCTTCTATAGTATTTTTGTAGCTCATCAAAACAGTATCAAAAACCTTTAAAGTATAATATTCTTAAATTCTTTTTTGTTATAATAGCGCAAAACTCTTCAATAGGAATAAAATTCTTTTGTAAAATGTTAAAAAATTTCATTTGAATTGCGAAGAAAACAATTTGCTTACTAAAGGTTAAAACATAGTAAAACGTGCTGGTAATAGTTGAAAATCTATTCCTTACACGCTACTTACCATATATTTATCTATCGTACCAGGTACACCTAGGAGCCACGAAAAAACCAGGTTTCTTTCTCAGATCCCTTTCTATGGAACACCATTTAACAGTTACGCGACGATAATGGTAATGACACAACAATAACGCCCACATGGGTGGAAGAACGCAATTATCCGTCAATGAATCCCACGCGCGAACGAAATTAGCGGACAGGCAGTGTGATCTGATCGAAGGTTCACGGAAACACGTGAAAGCGCCTCACGTGTCGGATACTATCACGTCCGACTATGAATTCAAAGTCGAACTAGGCTGTCAATTCGACACCAAACTTGGATCTCGATTACATGTCGAAGTAGACCGCTAATTCGAGCTCCAAGTAGGTTATTCAAAGTAGGCTAGTAATTTAAATAGCGAAGTGAGTTTGCATGTTCAATGACGCGAGGATATTGAAAGTTCGGAATTTTCGAATAGAATTTATATTGGAAGATGTAGATGTAGAAAGATGTAAAAATGTTATTTATAATATATATATGGTAATTATCGATTCCTCGTTTTTAAATCGGAGCAAGAAACTGTGATCGATTATAATTCTGCTTTCTTTCTAAGCCAAAAACGTTTGGGTTATAAAGAATTGGAAACTTGATTTCTTTTTACACTTGTACTGCTTCCATATGAATAGAAAATTATTTGAATAAGAATGCAATGAAAATTTTAATTTCAATCACCGTCGTGGATCAATATCGATACACGCGACATGGAATATGACAACTTGAAATCAATTGCTAATTCGACATTGATATATCTTAATATTATGTAACCTGAATTTAAAGGATATCTATATCAAAAGGAATTACAAGGACACAAAAATGAACAATCGAAGTACTGAGTGAAATAAATTAACGATGATACTTTGTTTATCATCTCGAGAACAAATTGAGCAACTAATTTCAAATCCATTAATAATCCCAATCCGATTGTGCTAACAATCGATACGTCTTTTATTAATTGTACCTCGCAGTAAACCATTAATTTAATACGAACGTAGGTTGTCAATTTATAGTCAAAGTGGGTTGTGTTGATTTACGATCGAGCTACAAGACTGAGAAACTCAAATTGATAAACGTAGACTGTCAACCCTTAACCTTGGCCTCGATTTGTTCAAAATAGGTCATTAATGTAAAATTGAAATTTACTATTTCTCAGTCCCAAAGATTATCAATTCCAATGGAATTTAAATACGTCGCTCAAATACGAAAGAGACTATTAACTTGGAAACAAGATAGCCACGAGTGTCAGGACGAGAACGAACACGTCTGGAAGATGGACGCGGGCGAGTTGCAAACTCCCGGACACGAATTATACTAAATTGCCACTAACCAGGTGTGTCGAGAGAACTGGCATCCGTATCCACGTGCTGTTGCATCATCCGAACGCATAAATATGGATCGTGCCGTGGTGTTCGGCGAATAACGACAAACGAGACGCTTGCAATTAATCTGTCGTCGAGTAGTCGTGCAATTACACAGGAGACAGCACGCTGTCCTCTCGTCTAATGGTTTCTTTTGCGGGCTAAGATTAATCGGCACTAAAAACTATCTAACGGAAGGAAACGACTGAGAAAAATATAGACTATGTCTTGGAATAATTGTGCTTTTACGCAAGAGATATGAAAGAACGTAGACATTTTAATAAATTAACACTTTCATGAATAATTATCTATATTATCTTATCTATCATTTATATTATACAGTAAGGTAAGTATAGGTTAAACACGATAGGACAAATTTACAAATCTACTTGATATACTTGATCATTATAATGTCATATAATATAGAAGATATTGTTATCTGAAATAAGTACTTACTCATGCGGAAATTTACATATATTTTTGCTTTTCATTATTCTCGAATATTTGTGTCAAGGTATAATTCGCAACATGAAAATGATTTATGAACTGTGTTGTACACGTTGAAGATTTCATTTTGCTATTTCTGGCTAACTAATCGTTTCCTTCAAAATCATTAAATTTGCAAACACTAAATATGCTATATTTTGATGTGAATGGGAGTCCTAATGAGACCAACAGGCACTATTACTTATGATTTACAGCCTGGAAGGGAATGCTCTTAAAGAAACTAACGTTTAAGATGCAAATAAACGTGCCATAAATAAACGCTTTTAACGCTGTGATACATTGCGGAAAATTGAATCTCACCAACACCCACGTAATCTATTAAAATGAATATATTTTATTTTTATCTTACTTTAACGGATAAGTGCAGTTTTAATTTATAATAATAAAATAGAATTTTATAAGTACGATTTCATAAATGATTAATTAGTATATGTTTTACCCCTAAAACGACTGACGTATCTAGTTACGAATCAATATTCGGGTTTATTTGAAATAAACGTAAATATTAACTCGTACAGATGATGATATAAAGGAGCGAAGCAAAGAAGGAAATGAAACGGCAAAAATGACGAACGTGTACGCCCAGGGACGATTTAAAATGTATAAGGTCTGGGATAGAACGTTGTCAGCTTTCTCGAGATTCGATCCGAAATCGGATTATAGAGGCTCTATTTTAATAAGACGATCCTTCGGCAATGTTTAGTGAAATCCAGCATGATAGATATGCGATCGCCGTTCTTAATATGTTTGACAATTCATGCGTGTAAAATGACATTTCGTATATTGACTGACGAAAAAATACTTTTCCTTTTTATCTCATTAATAATTTCTTGCATTTATTACAGATTAAAAATCATGTATCGTGATTTATCGTCTTATATCTTAAGACAGGTAATAGTAAACAGAAATTGTATATTTTAATTTGATAGATCTCGTTCAGGTTGACTTCGAATTCTAAGGTAATCCTAATAGAATGAGAAATATTCTACAAAACATTCTTCTACGTCAACGAGCTGCAGAAATTAATTCTAAATATCTATCATAACAAATATTTGAAAGAAAAATTATTTCTTGCTTCTTCATCTAGTGTTACATCCTTGTTGAATAACGCAAGTGGTATTTGAAAAATCACCCAAACTATTCTCTCTTCCTCTGTTCTACAAAAAACTAACAATTAACTAATAAAATAGAAAAACTATAAACTATCCACCTTATGCAAAATTAACAATGAACGAGTAAAATAAAACGTCAAGCTATTCTTCTACAGAAAAGCAGCTTATCCCTCTTCTATGAATTATCTTACAAAACTTTACGATTTTTACAAATCACAAAATATGTTACATATAATCCCTCTTTCTATAATATATATTCGTATAAAACGCAAAATCTTCTTCGAAGAATAACATCGAAAGACAAAAATTCTCTTTTCTAAACACAGATAATTCGCTTCTCTGCTCGATCCAGCATTACGAACCTCGCTAGAAGAGTACAATTAGAAAATAGGAAAAACAGAAGGATCGGAGAAAACTGTCATTAGTGTAAAGAAAACTTAACGCCGATTTTCACGGACCTCTGTCCCAGTGTCTTGACATTTATTTCACTTGTCTGTCGAATCAGCGATGATAATCTTCACGATCTTTCGTAGGTATATAGTAAATCAAGCAGGGAATAGCAGAGGATCGTTTGGTCGTGTGGCGACCTTTTCGTTCTATTCGTTGGCGCGCGCCAGCTCGCTCGTTTGCAGAATTTATTGTCTTACGTCAGAACGGGACCCTGTTTATTATACGAGGCCGAAGATCGACTTTTTTTCTCATCGAGCCCAAGATGATTTCGTGACGGCCAGAATCTCGGGCCACGATTGTGTCTTGGCTTAATCGCACAATTAGGGCATCGCGTTACCCTGCACGCCTGCTTCGACTACAACCTTGTTCTATTAAAATTCCAATATTCTTATAGATGGATAGATGTTTTGCCAGGCCACGGACCAGCGGAAAGGTGTGAGGTTAAACGATCAACAGACGATAAGGCTAATGAGCTATAACGATCCTTTCTCCATTTTACTCCGATCTCGATGCGGTTAACCTTTATCCGCCCGCAATTTTCAGGGCCCTCGTTAAAACCTCCGTGGCACTTTCTCCGCTCTCATCGTTGCCTAATTTCTGACGACACGCTTGCTTCGGGTGAAGTTCTTGTGCCGTGCCTTTCACGCGGAATTAGTTTTCGTATCAATATCGGTCGCGATATGTAACTTCAGGGTTAGAGATTTGCACGTTGACAGGTAGGTGGCTTTTCGGATCATTTGGATGAATTGATGGCACTGACGAAATTTTGTAATGAGATTAGATTGGTTTCAATTGATTTTAGAGGAAAATGAGTGTTGCGGAGTAATTGTGCCCAATGTGAAATTGTAGGAAATTAGAGTACTGTACAGGATGGATACTCAATGAGTTGTAATATTATGATACTGATATCAATATAACATTCGTACTATCGGTATTTAGAATATACAATATAATGTCAGTATCAGTCGTGGAAAAATATCGATAACACACAGCGTGTCATTCGATCAGAATGAAGGCAATTTGCAATATTTTCAAATCATTGGGGTTATTCTTCTTAAAAGCTCAATTTTGATAATTATATAATACTGACCATGAAAACGTTGAGGATCTAAACTGGTTGACTCCAGTTCTGTGAATGTTCGAATTCCATGGTCCATTCATTGCACATAACTTCTGTTCAACTCTTCGAGAGATATATAACTCACTTGCACGAGTTTATTTGTTGAAAGAGGAACATATAGATAATCATAAATCCCAATTTGAATATTGAAGTCTGTCTCTGTCAAGTCTCAAGTTTTCAACCACCAGTCACATGATAACGTTCCAACTTCCAGAAACGAAAGTGACAGACAAACTCGAACTGGAAAGAATCCCGTCCCGTCCCGTCCCGTCCTGACATTCAGAGCGAATCGAAGGAGAAAGTTTCCATCGGGATCGATACAGTTTTTCCCAGGGAGGGAAAATAGGAGTGCCTCAAGGCCAGCGTGGCTCTAAGGTTGGCCTGAATTTTTCGCATTAATTCGCCGATCCAGCTTTGCAACTTTGTCCTGATCGGCTCTGTCGTCCCTGTTGCTGCTTTGAATACCTGTTCGTTGTGTCGGACAGTTGCACCAACCGATACGTTACAAATCGTCCCGTAAATTACATTCCTTCCCCCGTGTTCCGCCATTGGTAGGAGAAGATGGAAGAGAGTCAGAAAGATGAAGAAAAGTGAGACGTGAGAAACAAGATTGTCTACGTTGGTGGTAACAATAAGAGTTACGCGATGTCTTTTAAAGTCGATCAAGATGAATGGACCGTGGTTGATAATTGTTATAGCGAGCTAGTGTTGAGCTAGCCGGGAATAATTCAATGGAATCCCAAGCCCTCCTCTCCTTTTACCTCTGCGCCCCGATTGATTAGCATAATCATATTATTTCAGTGCATTCTAGGCGCGTGTAGGCCGATCACGAGTGGGATAAACGTGAACAAGCGAGTCGATATACCGGACCGGTGGAATTCCATCCTACGGCACTGGGTGAAGGAAAGCCAGGGAAACACGTGGGAAATAGCAAAGGGAAACGCGGTTGCATGCGCCTCGACGATCGTCGACGTGCTATTTATTGACTATCGGTAGTTTTCCATGTAACCGGCGCTGATTCTGAGCTAACTGGATCTCGATTGTTATCGATCACGAGATACCTAATTGCGTGAGAAATGGAACATCGTTCATTTATGATATCATACCTGATAAAAGGGTCTTTTGCACGTCGCTTTCTTCTTTGTCGTTGAAATTTTTTCAAAAATAATTTCTTTCTGTGTCGATGATCTGGATGGTCGAATAAGAACTTGATGTTTTGGCAGTGATTGGAGTTCACGATGTTTTATCAAGGTGTTCGTATTGGAAGAATTGGTAAAAAATTTATTGTACGTACGTAGTTCGTCCAGAATGGCTGAAGTTAGCAATTCATAGTTTTAGATAATTTTTAGAGTGATTTTTAGCCATTTAAATGTTTCTTTAAAAGATTTTTACATGCATGGAATGTTATTTTCTTTCTTGCACTATATATTTTGTCAGATATCTTTCATTTTGATTTCTTTGGTACAAGCTATTACGTTTTAGTCGTCGATAATCGTAGAACTGATAGAGTTTCAAACTAAGAAGAAGCTGATTGGACAGTTTAAAGTGCTGTGATTTATTGTTAATTAAATGTTGAGAGTATTCTTCGCTTAAAAAATTACGAAACTAATGGAAAAGTTCAAAGTGAAACTTTTATGCTTCTTAGACTTCTAAGAGATTTTTTATCTACATAAAGTGAAACATAAATGAAAGATCTAAAGTGAAATACAAAAAGATATTATATTTTTATTGTTAAATGTTTGTACATTTATTCACAATTGTTTCACGCAAAGAAATATCTGGAACAGGATCCAGTTTCAGAAGCTAATTGATCTGCAAGCTGAGGGAAATTAAAAATAAATTATTATTTCTAGTTTGTGAGAATTACTTCGCATGATCTTTAACTGAATCGACTTCGAATTGTTCATCCTACGTCTTATCGACGTGTAAAAGTCTTCTAACGAACATGTTAGCTACTCTGATATTTTAATATTTAACGCGATCCACACTTCGGTAAGCTGTGATGTAACCTGTACGTTTTTATCATGAAATCAGAGGAAACGATTTTCTAAATTTACATTACTTCAAAAATTATAGTTATAAAAGCACAACAAGGTTCAATTTGTAAACTACATTTCTCGAGCAGGACAATGGGCATCCTTCCTGAATTACAAACTCAAGAAGTGACTGTTTACCGCAAAAATACAGACTGCAGGCCGTAACAATTATTTCATGCCGGGTATAAGTACTGGTATTATGCCTCCCCGAGCCACAATTGCCGCTAACTCAACAATATTTACTGCCAGATATACTGAAACCGCTGTTTTCGTCGTGCATCGAACCGTAATGTATACCTAGTAATTACTTCCCACACAGCTATTGTCGAAATAACCATACGCTTAGTGAAAGTAAACACACAATACTAACAATTTCTTTTTTATCTGCTAAAACGTTGACGATTCCGAGAAATCAATCGATGTAAACATTTTCGTATCTTTGATATATTATTAATGAGATTAGAAATTGTGAAATTTTCAATGATCAATGGAATTCTTTACATATTTTTTTTATCTCATCTCTTCTATACTAAAATTATAGTTTCGTGTTTCTAACGACTATAATATTATTTTGATTTATTTTCGCTAATCATAGTACTGTATTTAGATCGTATTAAGTAACGAAAAAGTTTTTATTTTCGCAGTTAATTCGATTGTCTTAAGTGAAATTAATGAATTACGCGACTTACTTAAATATTTTCTATTCAAAAAATATTATTTTTAATGTTTTTTTTTTTTTGATCTTATATTAATTTATACGTAAATTATATTAACCAAACAATCGAAGGATGATATTACGAATAACAAGCTTATGTTGAAATTTTTATGAAATTGGTGTTCTTTGTTGTATTCTTGCTAATTTTCCTCCAAATTTTTCAACCACACTGTACAATGGAATACTTAAAAAAGTTACCATACATTAGCATCGATCAGCATTTTCGCTTATTATTCAACTAAGTACATCAACATAATAGCACTATAATTTATACAGATCAGAATGGTCATGTAATCTCATGAAAAAACACGATTCTGACTTAGACAGTTGATATACGGAATAAATTCTCGAAGAGGTTATTATTGTTATCATTAGAGAATAACGTGTAAGTTTTTCAAGATTTTCAAATGTAATTCAAAAGCTCGTAATTTAATTCTTATAAATTCACCAGCTTATAAGTAGCTCCATAATCATGCGTTACTCCATTTACGTTATCATTTTATATCTAGGAAATATAACATTAATACTAATCTAAACTATTTTTTATTGCTTTCCGTATTAATTATTGAACGATAAACATCTATATTAATCCTCTGTAATATTTTATTTGTTGCCTATTAATTAAAAATTCCATTTCTGTAATATGAATTTATAACGAACCTATGATATTATCTATAATATTTATACTAATACAATGGAATTTTATTTATAAACTTTATCTATATCTGAACGAAATCTGAGTTACTGTCTGACTAAATGAACTCCCACCAGTTGAATCTATTTATCAGAATATAAACTCCTACGTATTGAGACCTACGTATCCTTTGATATAGGAACGAACAATTATAAGTAGGTGTTAGGGAGTATCAGTGGACATTTCTATTATATGAATCCCTTACAATTTAAATAAGAACTGTATAAGCTATAAAATTATATAAATTCGTAATTATATAAACTATCTGTCTGCCAAACCATATCATTTCCTCGTGGCCTGCATATATAAAAAGACACATTCGTTTACGAAACTTTTTCCTCTTAAGCGTTCGTTAACCTTCGAATAATTTCAATACATCTCCTAATAACTACGTGAAATCTAAAACGAGACAAACCAAGCTAAAGAAGCTAGTTCTGAAACATCGAATTAATTTACCAGACTCACTTCCTCGTTACCTTGTAAAAGTCGAAGGCGAGCACAGTCAATAATTACCCGTGTATAATTCAGAATAAAGCCACGATTAGAAACGAAGTATCGCATGCACCAGAGCTCGCATGCTCGTACGTTTAATGGCTGGCTAGTGCTACCAACCACGGAACCGAGCTCGAGCAGCGAAGCTTCCAGCCCTTGGGCAAAATTCTGACAGCGAAACGCACGACCGACTCTCCTTGTACACCGTCGCTAATATTCATTAATATTATAGTCGGAGCTAATTGAACACGCCTCTCGCAACTATCGGCTTGCGTGCTGATTAACGAG